>NC_053024.1:630461705-630686705 GCF_003073215.2 Triticum urartu | reverse complement strand
GACGCAGGGGCCTGAGCGCTTGCTTTACTAGGGTTGCTCTCTTCATTCTCTCATCCTCTCCAGATATAAACAAGAAGCGGTAGCGACATTTTTTCTCTGCTCACCGCTGGTCACAGATCCGGCCGGATCCCTTCGGCCGGTGTGTGTAGAGGACTAAAAGGTGCATCGTTCACGCGGTCATCGCCGCCGAGGGAGGAAACCAACAGCTGCCGGAGGGGCCCGATCCTCTGCCCGTGCCGTTCTCTCCGACACAGCGCCGGCTCGGGAGGTCTTCCGACCCTTCTTCCTCCCTGCCGTATTGTCCGTAGATCCGACCTGCCGCCACTGACATCCCGGCGACCCTCAGGTATAAATTCTTCGAAAGCGGCCTTGCTCTACTGTCCCAGCTCCCCACGTGTCTGCATGTGCATCTTTTTCTACTCCCATCAACTCTTCCAAAGCCACCTAAATTTTTAGTATTATTAGAGGTAAAGCTACTTCATGCATTCGAATCTAGGGCTTTGTTCAAACAACGAAGAAAGGGGGAAAGTTGTAGCGTGAATCTAGGACTTGATTCAAAGAGGAAATAATATGGTGAAAGTAGTAGAGACCGGATACCCAACCGGTCTCTTGGTTGAAAAGGGAAATAATGGGAAAATGCGGTACACACTGGATAAGGAACAGATCTATTATTGGTTGAAAAAAGGATAGAAAGTGGCGGCTGGTGGACAAGTCAACAGAGTAAGTTCAAGATTAGATTTGCTGCCATCACATAGTAAAAGGTCTCCAGGATTAGATTTGCTTCCCTCACATAGTAAAAGGTCTCAGGATTAGATTTGCTGCCTTCACATAGTAAAAGATCTCAGGATTAGATTTGCTGCCCTCACATAGTAAAAGGTCTCCAGGATTAGATTTGCTGCCCTCACATAGTAAAATGTCTCCAAGATTAGATTTGCTGCCCTCACATAGTAAAAGGTCTCCAGGATTAGATTTGCTGCCCTCACATAGTACAAGGTCTCCAGGATTAGGTTTGCTGCCCTCACATAGCATGAACAAACTCGGCATCACCACTTTATGCCTCCTTGTAGGTACATTGTGCTAATGCATCCACTGTCGCATGTCCTTATACCAACCTTTTGCTGTTGTTAATTTAAGCGCGCATGTAAAATGAAGCGATCACACTGTTACCTTAGGGACATGTCTTACCAGTGTTATTGTTAATCTAATGGCTCTAGTGATAAGATGCAATTAAACTGTGTTACAAATGGCACTCCTGCTATTTTCCCCAGTATGATAAGTAAGTTGCTCCTTTACGCTGCTGAGTGTCCTGGTGTCCCCATGGTCCCATGCCCTTAAACCAACTCTTTAGCTGCTGTTGATTTACTCTGTCTGGTAAATAAGCAATGCCACCATTAAAGTAATTCCATATTTGAGGAATCTCATTGTTGATCGTAATGCTTCTGGTAACATGAAGCATTGCTGACGTTTTAAAATTTCTACTGTCCTTGCTTGATTGCCATGAACATAATTAAGATGCTTCTTTTCATTTTGTATATGTTTTGTATATTCTTATTGACCAGCAATTGTTTACTTTCTATCTTTTTGTGCAGATAGGGATATCCATTTCACCTTATTGCTGTTGTGACCTTTTGGTGAACTGCACAAAACACTTTTTTTTGGAATTAGTGTCTTGTGCAGTTCAACTAAAATGTCACGTGGGCAACATCTCTTAATTTTGGTGGAACTGCACAAAATGGTGATTGGAGTTTCCAAAATCTCCGTCAAGTTCTGCTGGTAATCTCGTGCAACATTTTATTAGCCTTTGCAAGATGGAGCCGTCACTATCACCACAATGGCACTTTATTTTAGTGGAACTGCATAAAAGGGTAAGAAAATTATAGTTGCACCTTACATGAGCCGGACAGCCAACCTTAATGTTCCTCAATTTTAGTGCAACTACTAAAGAAGAACCTGCCAGCTCACAAGAGCAAGTACTTCTTACTAGCTGAATGATCCAATCTTTGCTTCATTTCAGGTGAACTGCAGAAAAAGGCACATGAATTGAATCATGGAACTCCAGGCAGACCTTATCCAAGTAGAGCTGGACGTTGAGTTCAAGGAGGCCGCTATTAAAGCGAAATCATGCTCTCCTGTCTCCTTGTTTGTGCTGTGCAAACAGGAATACTCAACTACAGATGTTGTGACGGTCAAGAGCATTCGCCAAGTTCTTCTATTGTGTAACATGGCTAGCCAAGATGGATTTAATCCTGATATTCACTTTATCAAAAGGCTCTAATGGGTGGGTTCTGAATCTTGCAAGCTGGGAATCAGTGAGATGTGTAGGCATCTTTGTTGTACTTATTATTTGAATCTTATTTGTTGGTTCTGAATCTTGCAAGCTGGGAATCAATGAGATGTGTGGGCATCTTTGTTGTACTTATTATTTGGATCTTATTTGTTGGTTCTGAATCTTGCAAGCTATGAATCAATGAGATGTGTAGGCATCTTTGTTGCACTTATTATTTGGATCTTATTTGTTGGTTCTGAATCTTGCAAGCTGGGAAACACGGCATGATGATGCAGAGGACAACAACCATAACAAACAGTTCAAACATGGTAGTATTATCTTTGTGAAAGTGTGACAAATGTGCTGATCGTGTACGTCCTGAGAATAATAATTCTAATTGTTGTGCATGTTGATCCTGTGGCACTGATAGAACGAGCGAATGCATTGCTTGTTTTAAGTATAAATTTCTATTAAAGCTAATTAAATTTAAGTAAAGTGACCACTAACTCCTGTTATTACAGTACCAATACAGACCCGCTCGTGAATCGACGTGTGGCCGAGGGTGCATCTTCTGCCGGGCGTGCAGCGGACGAGGGAGGGGTAGTAACTGTTGTCGCATGTACACACTCAGCTTACTGTTGAATCCAGTTCCCCAAGTGTTGAAAAATGACCTGCTGCCGCCGCCTACACACTCGTTCACTCGAAGAGACTCCAATGGCGATCCGAGGGGTGAGCCTGCTGGATATGGACTTCAACAAGGAGTTCCCCTTTGAGTTTGCCGTTCAGTCCTATGGCTGCACCAAGTTGAATGTGATGTTCACCAACGATACGGACTCAGTGAAGCTCTAGCTCGCCTCAGTCCTATGGCTGCACCAGGTTCTAGAGCATTTGCCCGTTTCATCGGCAGTGCCGACTGCACCTTCGCTACAGTGGAGAGAAAGGAAGAACGCGACGATTCGGCCATCTGGTGCAACAAGCTTGTCGACATCTAGAAGCAATACAAGATCATCAACAACGGGCAGGAGAAGGACTCCGTGGTTGACCTCGCTGAGACCATCATCGACCCCTGATACGCCAACATGAAAGAAGACGACCTGAACACGTGGGAGGTACCTCTGAATCTAGCCTACATAACCTACGCGGCCAAGGACGCATACGCATGCTATGACATGTACAGGCAGATCTTGGACATGAGGGCGTGTCTGCTTCCCGTAACCGACGAGTACACGGACAGCCGCAGCATCATGATCAAGCGTGCCAGGAAGGTCTAGATGTTGTACTTTATCTGTTTATAAGCACCTTTATCATCTGAGTGTTTCATGCATTAGCCTATTTGTCGTAATTATCTGTTTTGTCTGAAATATTTCTTTTAAGAACCCATTAACCTGATTGCTTTTTTAGTGGCTATTTGCTTATGTATGTAAACTAGTTCACTTGTCCGTAAAAAAACTAGTTCACTCGGCTGCCGTGCTTTGAATCTCCTTCCTCCCAACATATTCCCCTCCTCAGGTGGACCCAGCAGGTCTCTGAATTTTCTCACACTTTCTTTTTCGATGGAAACTGAGTTTTCTCCCAGTACTTTCCCCTAGAACCAACTCAACTGTCCCATGTCTAGCCTAAAAAATAATAATACCCCACGTACTATTAACTCATCAAATTAAAATGATATTTTATTTCGTAAGTTGAAAGTTCTTACAAAATAATAATAATAATTGTTTATATATAACTTGGCAAGTTAACTCCTAGTGATTGAGTACATAAGCTTGCAAAGATTTTACTGACGTGCAATCATGTGTTTATGTTTTTATAACATTTCTCCGTCTAGCCCAACATGATATTTTCACCCAGACCAGCAAGTCCACGGATTTCGAGCAAAATGCAAATGGGATTTAAACGGGCTGCATAGATGCTAGATCATTGTTTCACCCAGCCCACCAAATGGACTAAAAAACAAATGGACTGGCTGACATGTGGGCCAGTAGGTCGAAGCCTAAGAAGGCGTTGGATTTACATCCAACGGCCGGCATTCTTCTTCAATCTCTTGTCTTCTTCCCCCAGCGTTGCCAGAACCGCCTGCTCCAGCCTTCGGCGTCCAGCCGCGTTGTTTTGCGCTCCTCAGCGGAACGCTACCCCACCGACGGCCAGGCCATCCCTCCACTCCACACCTCCTGTTATTCTCTGCCGAGTGTAGGCCCACCCCGCACCCGAACCAGTCAAGTTTCCCACTCCTCTCCGTCTGCGACTCCACTACCGCGTCTTCCCCATCTCCGGGTCGTTCCAGTCTGGGGCCTCGCTGTCATCCACCGCCTCGATGTGCTCGGTGCGGCGTGGTCAACATACGAGAGTCATCGGAAGAGGACTGTACGTGGAGAGCTTGACGGCTGGGACCCACGAGGTCCATGGTCGCACACAAGGAAAGTTCCTCCTTATTACGCACTGTACATGCGCTTTACGTGGGAAGGGCTTCTGTATTTCGCGAAAAAAACATTCCCCCCGCTGACAGGTCGGACCCACCAGCTATATCTTCGCACGCAAGGAAGTGCCTCCTTATTACGCACCAAAAAACGAATACCCCCTGCTAGCTGGGACCCACCATAGTGGGTGGCTGACTTGTGGGCCTACTAAGTTGACGAGGACGGAGGGCTTTGTGAATTTAGTCAATATGAACGATTCTAGCTCCAGTGACCGTACGATGTCCATCCAACGGCCATAGTGCTTCTTCAACCTCTGGTCTTCTTGCTCCAGCCGCCCAAAGCAACGCCGGTCGTGCCGCGTGCTCCTGCCTCTCGTGGCCGGCTGTGATGCCGCGGAGGTCTCACCGCCCCCTAATACTCCCACCACTGGCCCAGGGTATCCCTCTACTCACCCACACCCCCTGTTATTCTGCGGCGACGGCAGCCTCACGCCGCAGCCGAACCAGTGAACCCTCGTACTCCTCTCCGCGTGGGCATCCACTACCGCGTCTTCCCCGGCTCCGCGTCGTCCCCTTCCTAGGCCTCGCCGTCGTCCACCGCCTAGGTGCTCTCGGCGCGGCGTGGTCAATGTGGTCAACAACCGACTTCTATCGGAAGAGTACTGTACGTGGAGAGGCTGACAGTTGGGTCCACGGCCACAGCCCAGTTTTTTTGCGATTTGCCAAGTAAGTCGCTTTGTCAGGCCTGTTGGGCTGCAAATCTTTCAAGACGAGGAGAGCTTCATTCGGCTGGCCAGAAAATGGCCTATCTGTAATGACAAATAGGTTGTACATTTTTAAAACACATCAAACCGGCAATTAGTTTCAAATATCTTTTTTTCATTTCGAGATTTTAAATTACATTAATTTTTTGCAGGGAGAATTTGTTGGATTTTATATTGATATACATTTATTTTTAAAATCAGTTTGAATGTGAGTCGAAATTTCGGGATTAAAAACAGTTCGAACCGCACCGAAATATGCAAAATTTCGTATAATTTTTTAACCGTGGCCACAATATGGGCTGTAATGCTAACAAAAAGAATATGGGCTCCAAGAAAACCTTAAGAATTAGCAAATGGGCTGTAAATTATTAGAAATAATGGCAGTTGGGTTGTATGTTGTTTTCCACAGATTTGAAGCTTTCCTAAAAAAAGGTTGGCGCACAAGCAGTGACTGATGGATGTCCATCGAACGGCCGTCGTGCTTCTTCAATCTCTCATCATCCTGCTCCAGTCGCTCAAACAAGCGCCAGCAGGACTGCCTGCTCCCTCCTCCCCGCGGCCGGCTGTGCTGCCACGCAGGCCTCACCGCCCCACCGTACTCCCATCGCTGGCCTAGCCATCCCTCTACTCACCCACACTTGCTGTTATTCTCCGCCGGCGGCGTGGCGCGTAGCCTGCAGTGCAATCGCTCGGGTTCAGTTAGAGCCAACGCCTCGCACACATGCGCGCATGTGTACGAGAGAAACGCGCATCGCTCGGCCCCCGACCTCCCACCGTAACCGGGAACTCCCGAAATTTTCCTCCCGCTCGCTTCTACCACGGTTTTTTCCGTCATGGACGGCCCAAAGAATGTCATGCAGCTGCGTCTCCGGCCCGCCCAGGATGAAAAGCCCATTTTCTGTCATGATTTTTGTCATAGAAGTAGGAGCCCACCACATCTATGATGATACCGGGTTTTGTCACAATTATCGTCATAGAAGTGTCATATGTATGACAGAAAAAAAATTCGTTCGGCCCAAAATTTCACGGATGTGTCTTTTTTTTGTAGTGTGTAGAGGGATAAACTCATGCAATATGATATAAACCCGATCTAGTTATCCTCGATGGCAACAATACAATACGTGCTTCGCTGCCCCTACTGTCACTGGGAAAGGACAACCCAAGATTGAACCCAAAGCTAAGCACTTCTCCCATTGCAAGAAAGATCAATCTAGTAGGCCAAACCAAACTGATAATTTGAAGAGACTTGCAAAGATAACCAATCATACATAAAAGAATTCAGAGGAGATTCAAATATTGTTCATAGATAAACTTGATCATAAACCCACAATTCATTGGTCTCAACAAACACACCGCAAAAGAAGATTACATCGAATAGATCTCCACAAGAGAGGGGGAGAACATTGTATTGAGATCCAAAAAGAGAGAAGAAGCCATCTAGCTAATAACTATGGACCCGAAGGTCTGAGGTGAACTACTCACACATCTTCGAAGAGGCTATGGTGTTGATGTAGAAGCCCTCCGTGATCGATGACCCCTCCGGCGGAGCTCCGGAAAAGGCCCCAAGATGGGATCTCACGGGTACAGAAGGTTGCGGCGGTGGAATTAGGCTTTTGGCTCTGTATCTGGTAGTTTGGTGGTACGTAGGTATATATAGGAGGAGGAAGTATGTCGGTGGAGCAACATGGGGCCCACGAGGGTGGAGGGTGCGCCCAGGGGGTAGGCGTGCCCCCTACCTCGTGCCCTCCTGGTTGATGTCTTGACGTAGGGTCCAGGTCCTCTGGATCATGTTCGTTCCAAAAATCATGTTCCTGAAGGTTTCATTCCGTTTGGACTCTGTTTGTTTTCTTTTTCTGCGAAACTCTGAAATAGGGAAAAAAACAGCAATTCTGGGCTGGGCCTCCGGTTAATAGGTTAGTCCCAAAAAGAATATAGAAGTGTATAATAAAGCCCATTAATGTCCAAAACAGAATATAATATAGCATGGAACAATCAAAAATTATACATACGTTGGAGACGTATCAAGCATCCCCAAGCTTAATTCCTGCTCGTCCTCGAGTAGGTAAATGATAAAAACATAATTTTTGATGTGAAATGCTACTTGGCATAATTTCAATGTAATTCTCTTAATTGTGGTATGAATATTCGGATTCGAAAGATTCAAGACAAAAGTTTAATATTGACATAAAATAATAATACTTCAAGCATACTAACTAAGCAATTATGTCTTCTCAAAATAACATGGCCAAAGAAAGTTATCCCTACAAAATCATATACTCTCGCTATGCTCTATCTTCACCACACAAAATATTTAAATCATGCACAACCCCGATGACAAGCCAAGCAATTGTTTCGTACTTTTAGTGTTCTCAAACTTTTTCAATCTTCACGCAATACATGACCATGAGCCATGGACATAGCACTATATGTGGAATAGAATAGTGGTTGTGAAGAAGACAAAAAAGGGGAGAAGATAGTCTCACATCAACTAGGCGTATCAACGGGCTATGGAGATGCCCATTAATAGATATGAATGTGAGTGAGTAGGGATTGCCATGCAACGGATGCACTTAGAGCTATAAGTATATGAAAGCTCAACAAAAGGAAGTAAGTGGGTGTGCATCCAACTCGCTTGCTCACGAAGACCTAGGGAATTTTGAGGAAGCCCATCATTGGAATATACAAGCCAAGTTCTATAATGAAAAATTCCCACTAGTATATGAACGTGATATCATAGGAGACTCTCTATCATGAAGAGCATGGTGCTACTTTGAAGCACAAGTGTGCTATTAGTATTTTCTTCTCTTTTTATGGCCTCTTTTTCCTTTTTTTTATTTCGTCCGGAGTCTCATCCCGACTTGTGGGGGAATCATCATCTCCATCATCATTTCCTCACTTGGGACAATGCTCTAAAAATTGATGTTCATCACACTTTTATTTACTTACAACCCAACAATTACAACTCAATACTTAGAACAAAATATGACTCTATGTGAATGCCTCCGGCGGTGTACCGGGATATGCAATGAATCAAGAGTGACATGTATGAAAGAATTATGAATGGTGGCTTTGCCACAAATACGATGTCCACTACATGATCATGCAAAGCAATATGACAATGATGGAGCGTGTCATAATAAACGGAACGGTGGTAAGTTGCATGGCAATATATCTCGGAATGGCTATGGAAATGCCCTGATAGGTAGGTATGGTGGCTGTTTTTAGGAAGGTATATGGTGGGTGTATGATACCGGCGAAACGTGTGCCGTATTAGAGAGGCTAGCAATGGTGGAAGGAGGAAAGGTGCGTATAATCCATGGACACAACATTAGTCATAAAGAACTCATATACTTATTGCAAAAATCTACAAGTTATCGAAGAAAATTATTACGCGCATGCTCCTAGGGGGATAGATTGGTAGGAAAAGACCATCGCTCATCCCCGACCGCCACTCATAAGGAATACAATCAATAAATAAATCATGCTCCGACTTCATCACATAACGGTTCACCATATGTGCATGCTATGGGAATCACAAACTTTAACACAAGTATTTCTGAAATTCACAACTACTCAACTAGCATGACTCTAATATCATCATCTCCATATCTCAAAACAATAATCAAGCATCTAACTTCTCATAATATTCAACACACTCATAAGAAAAAAAATGCTAATCTTGAATGTCTATCACTTTAGGATTAATTTCTCAATTTAAGAAAATTACCATGCTGTTTTGTAGGACTCTCAAAATAATCTATGTGAAGCATGAGAGAACAATAGTTTCTATAAAACAAAATCACCACCGTGCTCTAAAATATATAAGTGAAGCACTAGAGCAAAAACTATATAACTCAAAAGATATAAGTGAAGCACATAGAGTATTCTAACAATTTACGAATCAAGTTTGTCTCTCTCAAAAGGTATGTACAGAAAAGATGATTGTGGTAAAATAAAAAGCAAAGACTCAAATAATACAAGACGCTCCAAGCAAAACACATATCATGTGGTGAATAAAAATATAGCTCCAAGTAAAGTTACCGATGGAAGTAGACGAAAGAGGGGATGGCTTCCGGGGCATCCCCAAGATTTGGCTTTTTGGTGTCCTTAGATTATCTTGGGGTGCCATGGGCATCCCCAATCTTAGGCTCTTGCCACTCCTTGTTCCATAATCCATCAAATCTTTCACCCAAAACTTGAAAACTTCACAACACAAAACTTAACAGAAAATCTCGTGAGCTCCGTTAGCGAAAGAAAACAAAACACCACTTCAAGGTACTGTAATGAACTCATTCTTCATTTATATTGGTGCTAAACCTACTGTATTCCAACTTCTCTATGGTTTATAAACTATTTTACTAGCCATAGATTCATCAAAATAAGCAAACAACACACGAAAAACAGAATCTGTCAAAAACAGAATAGTCTGTAGTAATCTGTAACTAACGCAAACTTCTGGAACTCCAAAAGTTCAGCCAAAATTGGAAGACCTAGACAATTTGTTTATTGATCAGCAGCAATTGGAATCAATATTTTATCACGTTCTGGTGATTTTTAAAAATTATTTTCGTGAATAGAAAGTTTCTGCAATTTTCAGCAAGATCAAATAACTATCATCCAAGAAGATCCTATAGGTCAAACTTGGCACAAACACTAATTAAAACATGAAAACACATCTAACCAGAGGCTAGATCAAATATTTATTCCTAAATAGAAGCAAAAAAGCAAAGAACTAAAAATAAAATTGGGTTGCCTCCCAACAAGCGCTATCGTTTAACGCCCCTAGCTTGGCATAAAAGCAAGGATAGATCTAGGTATTGCCATCTTTGGTAGGCAATTCTTTAATGAGACATCTACCATCCTTAGGAATTTCTTTCTTTTTATTAATTATCAAACTTCTAGGCACATAACCGAAAAATTCATTTGTAGCAAATGGTTCCTTAATGATAGCAAAAAGATTGGGATGAATACTTATAGATTTGAGATCCGCAGTTTCCTTACTAGAGGATTCACCCTTATTTTTAGGAACATACATAAACTTGGCAATTTTAGTTGGAGGACTTGGAGTATTCTTTACGGAAGAAAAAGCGGTTCCCAAGTTGGTAATGATACTCTCAAGTTTATCAATTCTAGTGGAATCCTGATTTATTCTTTCATTAACTATGGGTTCCTTCTCCTTAATATTTTTAAAAGTGACTCCTACATTAGATCAGTTGTATAGAGAAAGCGCGACTGGAGTCGGTCAGAAGTGTATAACACCAGAAGAAGGTCAGATAATCCTTGATGATATCCACTCGGGGACCTGTGGTCATCATGCGTCCTCTCGGACCATTGTGGCTAAAGCATACCGAGCGGGATTTTACTGGCCAAGAGAGAATGAAATGGCAAAAGAGATAGTCGACAAGTGTGAAGGGTGCCAGTTCTACTCCAACATGTCGCACAAGCCTGCATCAGCCCTGAAGACCATTCCACTCGTCTGGCCCTTTGCTGTTTGGGAACTGGACATGGTTGGCCCATTGAGAACAGGCAGGAGCAGTTTCACACATGTGCTTGTGGCAGTCGACAAGTTTACCAAATGGATTGAAGCTAAGCCTGTCAAGAATCTTTATGCTTGCACTGCTATCAGTTTCGCCAGGGAGTTAACATTCAGATATGGAGTCCCGCATAGCATCATCACCGACAAAGGGTCAAACTTTGATTCAGACAAGTTCAGAGCTTTTTGCGCCTCTCAAGGCACACGAGTCGACTACGCATCGGTCGCCCACCCCCAGTCGAATAGACAAGCAGAAAGGGCAAATGGTCTGATTCTCAAAGGACTAAAGCCTCAGCTAATGCGTGATCTCAAGCACGCAGCAGGCACTTGGGTCAACGAGCTTCCGTTAGTTCTGTGGGGATTGAGGACCACCCCGAATCGGTCGACTGGAAGAACTCCGTTCTTTCTGGTTTACGGAGCGGAAGCAGTCCTGTCGAGTGATCTTCTTCACAATGCACCCCGAGTCGAGCTTTATACCGAAGATGAAGCAGAACAAGCCCGGCAAGACGCAGTCGACCTCCTGGAAGAAGAAAGAGAAATGGCTATGATCCGATCAACCATTTATCAGCAAGACTTGTGTTGATTCCATGCCAGAAATGTGAAGAGTCGAGCCTTCCAAGAAGGAGATTTGGTCCTCCGAGTGGATCAACAGAAACCACACAAGCTCGCTCCTACTTGGGAAGGTCCCTTCATCGTCACCAGAGTCCTCCACAATGGAGCATATCACCTTTACAATGTCGATCGCCAGATCGATGAGCCACGAGCTTGGAATGCAGAACTGCTCCGCACCTTTTACACTTGAATTCTCACTCGGATGAGATGTAATAAGAAAAACTTCTGTAGTCTATTTATCAAAGACAAGAGTGTCACAATTTTTCCTATAATTGTTGTCGCTTTTGTTTGCGTGTGAAATCCCCCAGTGGGTGGCTTAGCTACGAATCCGTTTCGCCTAAGTTTGTAAAAAAAATCCTGCCGAGTGGTGAGCCAGACTCCCACTCGGAGGCTTAGCTGCAGCCTAGTGCTCGCCAATTGTTTAAAAATCCTACCGAGTGGTGAGCCAGACTCCCACTCGGAGGCTTAGCTGCAGCCAAGTGCTTGCCTAAGTGTTTAAAAATCCTACCGAGTGGTGAGCCAGACTCCCACTCGGAGGCTTAGCTGCAGCCCAGTGCTCGCCTAAGTATTTAAAAATCCTACCGAGTGGTGAGCCAGACTCCCACTCGGAGGCTTAGCTGCAGCCCAGTGCTCGCCTAAGTGTTTAAAAATCCTACCGAGTGGAGAGCAAACCTCCCGCTCGGGGGCTTAGCTGCAGTCCAGTACTCGCCTAAGTTTGAAAAAATCCTACCGAGCGGAGAGCAGACCTCCCACTCGGAGGCTTAGCTGCAGCCCAGTGCTCGCTTAAGTGTTTAAAAATCCTACCGAGTGGAGAGCAAACCTCCCACTCGGGGGCTTAGCTGCAGTCCAGTACTCGCCTAAGTTTGAAAAAATCCTACCGAGTGGAGAGCAGACCTCCCACTCGGGGGCTTAGCTGCAGTCCAATACTCGCCTAAGTTTGAAAAAATCCTACCGAGTGGAGAGCAGACCTCCCACTCGGGGGCTTAGCTGCAGTCTAGTACTCGCCTAAGTTTTTAAAATCCTACCGAGTGGAGAGCAGACCTTCCACTCGGGGGCTTAGCTGCAGCCCAGTGCTCGCCTAAGTACGGAACACATCCCAATCCGCAAGGACGACGAGGTGCAAATCGACTGCTACCTTCTCCTTCGGAGCTGCACCACAAATACAAAGTTATTTCGAGTGAAGAACAAGTACCACTCGATAGATAATTCATGAAGATATTCAACGATAAATCAAGTTCAGATAAGATCCAAAGGTCCTAGACCGTAGATCAAAGTACTCGAGCCTCCAGCTCGACAGAGTTTAACGGTTACAAAATCCACTCGGCATTCCGAGGCAAATTTAAAGTGAAGCATAAAAGTTTTTATTCCTCAAGCGGAGGACTGGAAGGGGCGACGAACTCGTCCAAGTCGATCCCGTCTGCAATGCGAGTGGAAGCAGCAATGAAAGTCTCCATGAAGTCTTGAAAGTTGTGCTTCCTGGTATTGGCAACTTGGATGGAGGCCAACTTTTCTTCTCGCGCCTCCTTGCAGTGGATGCGGACCAGAGACAGAGCGACGTCAGCGCCACATCTAGCAGAAGATTTCTTCCATTCCGCCACTCGACCTGGGACTTCATTCAGTCGAGTCATCAGGGACTCGAGGTCATTCTGAAGCGTCGTCCCAGGCTAGAGCGACGTGTCAATCCGCGACATCGCAACCTTCAACCGAGCAAGATAGTCAACAACGCCGGCAACACGAGATTCCAGTCGAAGCACGTTCATAGCAGCCTCGTCCTTCACTTGAGAGTTGATGGGGTCTAAGTCTGTCTCCACTCGACTAGTCTCCTCTTCGAAGTTCTGGCAGAATTCTGTAAACACAATTCAAGGATAAGTCAGTGGCTCTACGCAGGTTTGGTAACTGCAAGTCAGTCAGGCCGGAGTAATTACCCTCGAGCATGACGAACAGCTTCTTGGCGAGTCCACCGAGATAAGCCTCCAGATCGTTCCTCTTCCCCGCTAGTTCACTTGCCTTGTCATTCAGAGCTATCTTGTCATTCTTCAGACGGCTGACCTCTTCATTAGCCGCGTCGAGAGCAGTTTTCAGCCTGGAGTTTTCCTTTTCAAGAGTACCGACTGAAGCCAGTTTTTCTTCAGCAAGCTTCGTTTTGTTCAGGGCCTCCTTCTGCGCTTCGGCAAGGTCTTGATCCTTCTTCTTCAGAGCCTCCTCCATTTTGTCTGTGAAATAGCAAGTGAGATCAACATTGAGGATGGCCAGAAAGAAAGGATAGTCGACAAAAGCTCACCAGCCATACTTTTTGCTTTGTCCCTCGCCTTCTGCAAGTTCTCCTGAGCAAGCTTCAAGTCAAGGTTCAGCTGGATCTGTTTGTTCTTCAACTCAGTGTAGCGAGCCACAAGTTCGCAGGATTTCTGCAAAAACATCAGTCGACAGACATCCAAGATAAGTTGCTTCCGAGTAACCAAGAGACAATGATGGCGTTTCTAAGACTACAGCCGAATCAAAAACATTCGAATGTAGTCTCGGGGACTACACCCAGTGGGTGCACTCAGCATGCCCCCATTGGTTCGACCAAAAAAAATCGACTGCCTGCAGTCGACCGTGTACAGTTCCATTCGACATGGCCTGACCAGACCTAGTGAAGAAGTTCAACTAAAGCAACACAATATAAAGTCTACAGTCGACTGCCAGCAGTCCACCGTAGTCTCGGGGACTACACCCAGTGGGTGCACTTAGCGTGCCCCCACTCGTCAAAAAGATAAATAGACACACCCAGTGGGTGTACAGATATAAAGATCTTTGGAAAAGAGATTCTTCAGATAGCATATCCTAACAGAACAAGCGGTGAATCGACTGACCTGGACGTTGCTCTGAAGAGCTGAACTCGCGTCATAAGCTGCTTGGCTGGCTTCCCGAACCACCTTCACTTGCTCCATCATGATCCCCGCCTGGCGTATAGCCTCTTTAGCGGCACCCACTTGGTCCTCAGGGACGTGGTGTGTGGCAAAAAGTGAAGGCGGATTTGCAGTCGACGTCGAAGGCCGGACACTCATCAGAGCGAAGGTCACAGATGCCCGAGTGGTATCACCACCCTCCCGGACTACGGCCTCAGGCGCCGGAGTAGTTTGTGGGGTCTTGCCAGCCGGCGCCCTCCTCTTCCTTCGCGCCCTCAAAGGCACTTCGTCGTCATCATCAGGGAGGTCAATGACATGAGGAGGAGCTACAAGAAAAATCCAATCGACCGGAATTATAAGAAATCGTCAGTTGACTAAAAGCAGAGCATCAGTAATCGTACCGGGGTTGGAGGTAACAGCGTCTTCCATCTCTTGATCATCGTCCTTAGCGGAGATCTCCGAGGTGGCAGCACTGCAAATTTCGAAAGTCAGTCAGCTTATTCAATGAGTCGACCAAGAGTTCGTCACGTTCAACAAAGGAAAACAAATTCTACTATTACCCAGAAATGGTGGGGACAGTCATCTTCATCTTGGGCAGAGCCTTGGGCAGCTTGGACGGCGTCGCGCGTGGGTGCTTGGGAGCTTTTTCTGTCGGTGTTGGAGATGAGGTCCGAGGGCGCTTCGACGACTGCCCAACAGGGATAGTCTCCTTACCACGTTCCCGCGCAGGGTCATGTGTAAGCTTGGATCGCCGTTCCGAGCGGGGAGGTTCGACTTCTTCCTCCTCCTCTTCACTGGAGTCGTCGTCGTCATCCCCCTCTCCTTCGTCGTCAGATTCCCACTCTTCTCTCTCGTCTCCACTTTCGCCTCCGCTCACCTCTCCTTCCTCGGCCTGCTCCTGTGCTCCATTGGGTGTCGAGTACATCTCAGTAATGGCCTAGAGGATAGCAAACAAGACAAAAGTCAATCGACTGATCCAAAGAGAACAAATAAAGAAAGCAAGATCACAGTCGGAAACGCAAGGTCAGACCTTGTCCACTTCGTATGTTTGGTTGAGTGAAGGAATCCTCCTGGCTCCTCGGGGGTTGTCCTTGTTCCCTGTGATACTCGACAGCCACCCTTCCAACATCTCGTCAGTGACCTCCTCTGGGTGAATCCGAGTGGTGTCTTCGAGACCCGAGTACAGCCACATCGGGTGGTCACGAGCCTGAAGCGGTTGGATGCGCCTCCGAAGGAACACTTCCAACAAGTCCATGCCAGTCACACCCTCGTGGACAAGCTGAACCACTCGACCGACCAGCACCTTGACTTGTGCCTTTTCCTCCGGCGTCACTTTCAGAGAGGCAGGTTTTTGTGCTTGATTCAGAGAAAAAGGGGGAAGCCCAGTCGACTGTCCTGCGGTCACCTGGTCTTTACAGTAAAACCAAGTCGACTGCCACCCACGGACTGACTCGGGAAAAGTGATAGACGGAAAGGAACTTTTTTCCCTCATCTGGATCGCCAGGCCCCCGCACAGCTGGATCACCTGCGTCCGTTCATCACTCGACTTGGCCTTCTTGACCGACTGAGAGCGGCAAGTGAAGATGTGCTTGAAGAGTCCCCAATGGGGGCGGCAACCCAAGAAGTTTTCACACAAGGAAATGAAAGCAACAAGATACACAATAGAATTGGGAGTAAAGTGATGGAGCTGCGCTCCGAAGAAGTTCAAGAAGCTCCGGAAAAAAGGATGAGGAGGCAGAGAGAATCCACGATCAATATGGGTGGTGAGGAGGACGCACTCACCACCAAGAGGCTGGGGTTCGACTTCTTTCCCCGGGAGACGCGCAAATTCATGGGGAATGAATCCCCCCTCGACCAGATCATCGAGATCATCCTGCCGAATCGCCGACAGCATTTAGTCGCCCTGGATCCAATCCTTGGGCAGAGCAGTCCTCGAGGAAGATCCGCCCCGAGTGGACTTCTTCCCCTTCCCCTGCACCGCCGCCTTCTTCGCGCGCTCCAGAGCCGACGTCTTCTCCTTCACCATCGTCCCCGGCGAAGCTCGAACAGACCTACGGCACCAAGGTGAGAGCAGAGGTGGCGGAGGATCTTGTGAAGGAAGGGGGAAAAGTGAAGGCGCACTGTTCGGGGGTCCCGAGCCGGCAACTTATAAGAGGTCGCTTCCGAGTGGCTGACTGGTAGGCCCAGGCAATCCCGTCAAATCCCGCAACAGGCGCGCGCACGGTACGTGGCGAAAAAGGTGGCGCGGGGATTGAGGAGCTTCCGTCCTATCCCATCTGATTACTGCGGCCGCCCCCGTCCCGTGCGCTTCCCAAAATTCAAATCCCGCAAAATCCGCGGGCCGCAGAACAACTTGTCAAACAGAAGATCCCTTTCACACTGTCACTCGGAACTTCACAAGTAAAGAAATTCACTCGACAAGAGGACAAGAATGGATCAAGGCGACTGAAAGAAGTTGACTGATAATTGATCCAAAACAAGACGTTCATATAACATGAAGAACCAGTCGGAAAGATCCCCAACTCCTTCCCCACTCAAACCTCGATCCATTCGGGGGCTAATGATGAAGCTATGTACCTAGGGTAGGGGCATGGACCTGTCCTAAGTACCCTACCCAAGGACATCCCTAGAAGAAGTCACCTTTCAATCGACTTGGAGGTATCCCACTCGACGGATTCAAGACACTCGACCACGAAGCAATCACTCGACCGAGATCCAACCACTCGACTGCCAGGAGATCTAAAGTCGCCCTGCACGCAAACGGTCGGTCATTAAGTAGCTTTTATGGTCATCATAGCACTTTATTAGGGGCGTTACCAGTAACCCCCAGTCTTAATGTACTTTAAACCCTGCATTACTGAGGGCTGGAGGGGCTTGGCGAACTCTATATAAGCCACCCCCTCCTCAGTATCAAGGGTTCGCACCCTTGTTATTCATACACACATAATTCAGTCGACCGCCGCTGGGAACCGAGACATAGGGCTGTTACTTCCTCCGAGAAGGGCCTGAACTCGTAATCCTCGTGTGCTTACAACTCCTCCATAGCTAAGATCTAGCCTCTCCATACATGCCCCCCTACATCACTGTCAGAGTTAGAACCACGACAGGTCCCAACGGTGCCGGGCCCTGAGGACGTCATGCTCCTGCGGGACGGTGACCTCCGCCAAGGGGTCTGGGATGCCCAGACTCGCGGCTTCTACGTCCTCCTTGGCCCATTTGGACCTCTTTCCGTCGTAACCACGGCTTCCGAGGTGGTGGCTCCCAAAGTTCCTGTCTTGAAGCCCCTTTATGTACTTAGACTTTTTTTGGCATCTTCAGCCTCGCAAGCCTCCTTGAATATTTGAAACTGCTCTTCCGTGATTGTCGGATTGTCCTTTACAATCTCGGAGTAGGGTTCCTTCTTGTCGATGATCCTTGCTTTCACTCGATTTTTCCAGGCGGCCAACGCGTCGCTAAACTTGGTCATGGCGTGTTTTTTATCTTCTTCATTGCCGGGTCCTCATCTGGATCTTTATAATCCTTCTCATTCCGGCCCGGGAACAAGAATATATGGTGAAACTTCTTTAGGAGGGAGCTCCTCATATTTTCTATCTTTTGTAGTTTCTCATCATTGACGGTGGCGGTTGTCCGTACGATGCAGCTTATTTGATTGCCGTAGCATCGACGCGCTTCCTCGGGCGCCGTTGGCTCAAAATTGCCGTCGTCCACCTCCGTGACCACCACTCTAGTAGTCCTGAGTTTGTTAGGAACCCGTTGCCTCTTTGCTTTTGGTTCTACACCGGCTCCGCTCCCCGAGGCAGCGCCGATCTCAGTCTCAGCGCCGATCTCGATGCCGGTCTGAGTCTGAGTGCCGGTCTCAGTCTCAACACCAGTCTGCGTGTCGGTCTCAGTCCCCGATGCCACCGGTGGGCCCAGCAATAACATCGGTTGATCGTTGGTAAGGCTAAAAAATTCGTCTGCCGCCCGGTAGGCGTCGTCGCAATCATCAGAACCCTGTCCTTCATCGTTGCTAGCAATTTTTCCTATGATTAAATCTAGTCAATTAATTCTAGACCTAATAAAATGAATAATGACATAAAAAAGGCCTATTGTTTTGCAGGAATGTTGACTCCTTGCTGGTGCGGCAAATCACGGGCACTCGATATGTCCTAGTTTGTAGCACAAGTCATGCCGAAATTCACGGAAAATTTCGGCAAGAGCTTTGCTAAAAAGTGGACAAATCGAGAACCTGAAATTTGCCGGAAAAGAAATGAATCAACATTCCGGCAAAACATAGGCCACTAAGCATCATTCCCTGCAAACAGTGTCCAAATATACACGAGCAACCACATGTCCAAATTTCGCAAGCTAATTCAAAAACAAAGTGTAGAAGAAAATTCATTTAACTACTAATAGAACAAAATTCAGTTAACTTTAGTGCTCTATAATGATGAAAGGAAAAAAATTCAGTTAACTACTAATTTCATTCATTTAGGTCATTCATTTAACATCACCTAATTAACCTACTGTACCACTACTACTAGCAGCACTACTAACCTAATTAACCTAGCAAAACTCTAGTTCCCTAACTGAAAAACATCTAATTAACATCTATTTTTTTCTCTAAAATATAGAGAGAGATGAGTGGGGGGAGGGGTGGGGGACTTACAGAGAGGGGAGAGACGGTCGCGGGGAGGTGCTCGGTGATGGAGGCAGGGGCGGAGAAGGCGGGCTCGGGCACGGGCAAGGGCGGTCCTGGGCGGGCTCGGGCGGCGGTGAGGTGGAGGGTGCCGACGGTGACCTGGAGGGCGGCCTCGGGCGGCGGCAGTGAGGAGACGGCGGCGAGGGCGAGGGATTTGGGGAAGAATTGGTGGCCGGGGGGCGGGGTGGGGGGAAACCGCTGTTAAGTGAAACGTAACAGTAGCGCGTTTCCAGAAACGTGCTATAGCTAAGTTAGCTATAGCGCGTTTCCTGAAACCCGCTACTGCTATTCCTTTCTCCTTTTCCCCTATTTTCTTTTATTTTTCTTTACATTTTATTTTTTCCCTTTCTCCTTTTTCTATTTCTTTCATTTTCATTTACTTTTCTACTTGTTTTTCACTTTATTTTATTTCCGTTAGCAACAGCGCTTTACACGTAAGCGCGCTACAGCTAAGGAGATTAGCAGTAGCGCTGGGCCAGTATACGCGCTACCGCTAGGTTGGGCTAGCCATGTGCGCCCAGTTCAAACATAGCAGCAGCTCTTTTCGCTAGTACGCGCTACTGCTAAAGTCATAGAAGTAGCGCGGTTTATTTACACGCGCTGCTACTAAGTAGCAGCAGCGCTTGATTTTGTACAGCGCTACTGGTAAAATTCTGTGTATAGGCTTTTCCCTAGTAGTGTCACGAGAGGCGAGGGCCTTTGTGATTTGACGGGTCATTACTGCTGGAAGGCGGGGCCTTGTGATTTGACTGCTATATGTACAACCCAAAAGAATCCTCATCGATGGTGAAATTAATTAACCTCTCCCGATGTAGGTCAAATTGATGCATGCATGCATCAACGATGGCCTCATGGGCCCACAGATGGAAGCGTCACACGTGAGTGTCCTAGCTAGGATATGCATGTGGGCCAAAAAGGTGTTGTGTGATGTTTGAGTAACCAATTTCACAATTTTATTATGGCACTTGCCTTGGTAACCAAAAAGTCCCGACACTGAGTGATGTGTACTTGTTCACGGACGCGTACATATAGTATATATGCTAGTCCCCTCCCACCTCTTCGACGCGTACTATATACCACCATAACACAAACAAAAAAGATTCTACCTTGCTGGTCAAATTAACCTCACTGCCGGTTGTTCATCAAAGTGATGGATGACGACCTCACGGGCCCACAGAAAGCATCACACGCGAGTATCGAGTGTCGTGTAGGACAACCATCGACTGCATGTGGCCAAAACATTTATGTATGAAAGGGTTGTGTAATGTTTTATATAACGATTTCACAACTCTGATATGGCACTGGCCTGCCTAACAAAACGGCCAACCCACATGGTGTCTCACAACTCGCAGTGTACTGCGAGCCACCCGCCACCCCCAGACGCACACACCCACACACACACCATGAATCCACCGCAACTACCATGCATGTTAAATTAATTATCCCGTGGTGAACATACATGTTACCAAAGGAGGGACGTTTTAATTTTAAAAAAATCACAGAGATCATTAAGACGTTTTAGTACATTGATTGATTGATTTTCTACGGGTATAATGTGCAAAAATCAAATTTGAGCTACATGCACACGTGACAGTGCACCTAAATGGATTGCAAGAACACATGTGTCTCACTAGGTGCAT
The DNA here is from genome assembly GCF_003073215.2 of Triticum urartu. NCBI lineage: Eukaryota > Viridiplantae > Streptophyta > Magnoliopsida > Poales > Poaceae > Triticum > Triticum urartu. The sequence continues at coordinate 630,665,908 of NC_053024.1, read as the reverse complement.
GTTTACTCCCCGTGCAACAAATTTCAAAAATTGAGAATCTCGATTTTTAAATTCTAGTACATCCAAAACTTATTTGAAGTTCATGAAACTTATCATGTTGTCATATGGACACCAATACAAAGTGGCATTGTACTTTTTTGTCAAATTTGAGACCAGTTTTGATGTAATCTTTATATAATTACAAATTGGAGATTATTAATAATTGGGAACCAATATCCCAAATGGATTATTTGTTTGAACCATGAGCGTTAGACCAACAATGGATACGTGCCATGCTTCGGTTAAGCAATAAAGCGGCAACATTAATCATCCAAATAGAAAAACAACATACGTGCCGTCGCGCGACACGTGTGGCGTGCGAGCAGGCGTGAGGTGATGGGACGCATGCGAGCAGTGCACCGCGCAGGTAGATGGGGAGGCGTGCGTGCAGGTTTGTGAATTGACGAAGGCGTGCTCGCTGTGCAGTGTCATCAGGAGGCGTGCGAGTAGCTGTGTGGAACTTTTCTAGGCATGCCAACAGTCTGGTGTGCAGGCTCACCGGGAGGCGAGCCATCGGTTTGACCGAGGCCCACCTCTCTCCCACAACTCCCACTACTCCATATTAATGGTGCGCCCGAGTGGCCACACCCCCATCCTCGCTACACACACACACACACAATCCTCTCTCTCCGCTTGCATCCTCGACGCCGCTCTTAGTCCTCAAAGCCGTTAGTGTATGAGGATGCCACCGAAGCGCCCCATCGGAGGGACTGGCGACGCCGAGGCTGCTAAAGCACCGGAGCACGGCGTGGAGATGGATACAGAGGTTGTCCTCACCGCAGGCGAGTTATCGCTGCACCCTGACGTCGTCGACGGTGTCGAGCTACCACAGCTGGAGGCGGAGTTCCACACCGACTCCGACGACTGAGGGAGTCCTAGACTAAGGGGTCCTCGGGCGTCCAGCCTGTTATCCATGGGCCGGGCTGGCGGGCTGTGAAGACATGAAGACCGAATTCTATACCCATGTCCGGATAGAACTCTCCTTGGTGTGGAAGGCAAGCTAGGCGACCAACTATGAAGATTCCTTCTTATGTAACCGACTCTATATAAACCGGAGGGTGTCGGTGTCAAAACCAGTGGATCTCGGGTAGGGGGTCCCGAACTGTGCGTCTAGGCGGATGGTAACAGGAGACAAGGGACATGATGTTTTTACCCAGGTTCGGGCCCTCTCGATGGAGGTAAAGCCCTACTCCTGCTTGATTGATCTTGATGATATGAGTATTACAAGAGTTGATCTACCACGAGATCGAAGAGGCTAAACCCTAGAAGCTAGCCTATGGTATGATTGTTGTTCTTGGTCCTACGGACTAAACCCCCCAGTTTATATAGACACCGGAGGGGCTAGGGTTACACAGAGTCGGCTACAAGGAAGGAGATCTACATATCCGTATTGCCAAGCTTGCCTTCCACCCCAAGGAGAGTCCCATCCGGACACGGGACGAAGTCTTCAATCTTGTATCTTCATAGTCCAACAGTCCGGCCAAAGGATATAGTCCGGTTGTCCGGATACCCCCTAATCCAGGACTCCCTCAGTAGCCCCCGAACCAGGCTTCAATGGCGATGAGTCCGGCGCGCAGATTGTCTCTGGCATTGCAAGGCGGGTTCTACTTCAAACTCTGAGTACCTGTTAAATAGTGTCCAGTTTCTCGTAAATGTTGCACTTCTTGGCTTTTGCATCCAATAATGGCCATCTTCCACGTGTCAAGCGAATGTGAGGAGCCAGGGCATTTTTATATTTACCACCCTAGCTATGTGAATGAACTGTCTATTTAAAGAGACGAGGATTCTCAGATCCAAACCACACCATCCTCCCTCAGCGAGCATCCATCGGAGCGTGCCCGAAAAAATCCATTCCAGCATGGCCGGCCAGTGCAACTCCTCCTCTCGCTCCGAAAGCCCCAAGCCCGGAGATTGGGAGAGGTGTTCCGTCCTGCACAGCCAATTAGTGAAGCTGTAGACCCAGGGATTTCTCACCCCAGTGTATATGGTCCCGGTTTGAGCCGGGCTCGCCACCTATAATGGCGGGGAGCAAGCGGAGAGCTTTCCCAACCCCTCTAAGGGAGAGCGGGTATGCCTTGTCCCTTATTTGTTAAGGGGACTCGGATTTCCAATCCATCTGTTTCTCAGAGGGCTCCTGGAGTTCTACGGCCTCCAGTTGCACAACCTCACCCCTGCCTCCATACTGCACATCGCTGTTTACGTAGCCCTTTGCAAACCGTTCTTGGGCTGCGAAGCTCATTTCGCACTATGGAAGAAGTTGTTCTGCCTTGTGCCCATACACAGGGCGGATCAATATATCAAGTGGGCGGAGCCGAAGTGTGGCGCATCGCTGGGACCGGATACCTATCCGGTACCCCGAAGAAGACGTCCGAAGACTGGCCTTCGGAGTGGTTTTATATGGAGGACGTCCCTCTTCCAGATCCTATTCGAATCGGCCTTCCCGAGTTTAATAATGCTCCCGTGAAGAAGCGCCTGAGCTGGCGACCACAGAGCCCTCAGGAGGAAGACAATAGAGACGTTCTCTACCTGATGGGTCGGATAAAGATATTGGCTCAATCAGGACTGACCATAACTGAAGTTATGTCAATATGCATTATGCGGGGGGTGCAGCCACTCCAATATCGAGGCCACCCTATGCGGATTTTAACGGGGAAGACGATGCCACCCGCTGCGGCCGTAAGGGGCCGCACTCCATTGCTGCTCTGGCAAAAATTCTGTCCGGTCTGTACAAGGGAGAGGAAGAAGAGTTCCTCCGCATCAAGCCGCGGGACGGATTCTCCATGTACAATCCTCCGAGCTGGGTAAGCTGCCACTTTTCATATGCCTACCTTCCACATTTCTGTGACAAATATCTTACTTTGCCCGGTCACCGCAGGAGCTGCGTAAGGCAGTTAGGGAGATCAACAGCCCACCTCCACAACCAGAGGATCCTGAACGGTCCCTCGACCCCGGCCTTCAAGAAGATCTGGACATATTCGCGGAGCTGATTGACAGGATAATTTATCAATTAAGCCACGATGGGGCTATGGTGGCCATTGCAGCCGACTACCCGGGGCTACTCCCAGCCTCGCAGGTGAATGAGACCAAAGTCCCAACCTTTTGAAAAGGATTTACTTTTATGCACTTCACCTACCGTATACAAACGGTGTTTTATAGGGAAGGCCCTCGGGACGCCACGCCGAGCCCGCGGCAACTCGCCAACAAGGGGCTCAGAGGCCGGACAGGCTAAAAAGGAAGGCGGTCCGGACGGAGACGCCGGCGCAGAGGTATGATGCAACACCTCACTCCGTGGTTGTCGTCTTTAAAAACATAATAACACCTGTGTCTCCTAGCTAGTAGGAAGAACGCTAGCCGGACTACATCCGAAGAGGTCGCCGATCACGCCTCTACCAGTCGGGCTCCAGGGCCGGACACAGAGGCAGAAACTAGCACGAGGCGCATGCCGGATGCTCCTCCTACAGAGGATGCGGATAAAATATCCACTACAAATTCCGAAGTGGAGAGCACCATGAATCACAGGCGTCGCCAAGCCATACTCCGTGACGCTTGTTTCTCCCAAGAGGCGTTTGACGCCTTCAACTCATGAGATGCGTATATCCGTGCAGCTCAAAATGGTCTAGCCAGAGCCACGGACCAGTATGTAAAGGACATACGGGTAAGAAAATTTGATGATTATATATAGCAGTAGCCCCTGAGACTTGAAACAGTTAGAACAACTGATTTAAGGATCATTTATTGTGCAGGTTATTACAGAGAAGAATACCCAATTGTCTCATGAGCTTGAAGAGTGCAAGGCCCAGCTACGGGACGCAGTTGCCGTAGTGAAGGAGTCCGAGAAGGCCTCCTCTGGTAACGCTTGTTTCAAAGAATGATAGGTACCATATAACGTGCGGTATGCCTGCAAATCTGACAATAAATATTGTAGATGACGCCGGAGTGAATCCGGATGAGCAATATGTCATACACCGGCTAAAGGCTGGCGAGCGCGTGCTTACAAAGGTTAGGCAGGAGAAAAACGATCTCCAAGATGCCAATACCCAGCTGAGCGTGGAACTAAAAGATGTTCGCGCCCAGCTGTCGGACTCCGTGAAGGAGAATAAGCGGCTTCGACGCGGCATTTTCAGTAAGGGCTTGAGCAAACTTGTTAAAAAGAGTTCGGCGAAGGAGCCAGCTAATCAGAGTTATGTCTATAGGTATGCTGATGGGTCGTCCCACGGATGAGATGCCCGGGTCAGCGGGTGATCTTCTACCAGAGCTCTCACAACTGCACGAACAAGTTCGGCAGGTGATGCAAGGCATTGCCGAGGCCTTGTGGCCATCCGTCTCTCTGCCCGAAGGCCTTGGAGAGCTTGCGGAGAAGCTCAAGGGAGCGCGGCGGCGCTTCCGATTATGGAAGATATCGGCCTGCCATCAAGGTGCCAGGGAAGCCTGGCCATGGTGAAGACGCGGTATACCAAGGCTGACCCAAACCACATGGCCGAGGTTGGACCTATGGGGCCCGATGGGAAAGAGATCCCCGTTAGCTTAGTGTATGGGCAAGTAGAATTAGCCGCAAAGTATTCCCAATAGGATTGTAGGCTAGACAGCCTGTTGGATGGTATAGAAGAGGAATTTAGTCAGTCTAAGTGACTGTGTAATGAAAGTGACATGTATAATGCCTTCTAGCCGGATTGTAAATCATTTGTCATGGCGGACCTTTTCGCTTCTACCTCGGGACCCGATAGTCCGGAGTGTATCCGAATACCCGCTCGGTTATTTAAGAACCTTGGTATGTGTGGAAACCAGGCGTAGGGGTCATTAGTGCTTGAACAGACAAGTACCCAACTAGTTATGTTATATTACATGGTTAGTAAGAAACATCTTCCAGGGAGAATAGTTCCGTTAAGGGTTCCTTTCCCTGGGTTCGCATGCCCTAAAGTGCATGTCCGTACTGCGAGAAGAAACGCGGGGAAAAACATCTGGGGGCACATATGGAAAATAAATAAAAATCATCTTTTGTTCACCGCCCGAATATTCCCTTAAGAATGCTAGCTTTTGGCTTCACCCGGTCTGAGGTACACATCCGGCTGACCCGGCAGTAACAATCGCAGAGCTGCTCCCCTTATGCCCTAGCCGAATTAACGGGAACGTAGGGCATAAATACAAGAGCCAGGCAACCCAGCTTGGCCAAAACTTAAGTCATATCGATGCATATAATGGTGAAGAAAAGGTACATGCGGAAGAATAACACATGTGCGGGGCATGAGGCCCAGATAAATAATTAAGCTTCTGTGTAAGAAGCCCCCAGGTATAATGAGCGCGGTTAGCGCGTCAATAGTGTGCAAGCAAGGCACAAGTTTGCCTTTAAAGTCCTCGATAAAGAAAAAAAGGGGGAAAGAGGGAAAGAAAAGACAGATAATGTATATGCAAAAAATGGACAGAGGAAGCAGACGAACATAGAGTCCGACACTAGGCGTAGAATCTTCGGAGCCTGGCTGCGTTCCATGGGTTCGGCTCAAGTCGGTTATCCGATGCATCCCGCAGACGGTACGCTCCACCGGTCAAAACTTGGTCAATAATGAAGGGAGCTTCCCATTTGGGCTCGAGCTTGGTCTTTTTATTCTCCGACAGGCGTAGAACTAGCTCGCCAACGTTATAAGTTTTGGCCTGTACTTCTCTGCTTTGGTATCTTCGAGCCTATTGCTGATAGAATGCGGAACGGGCTTTTGCCACATCGCGCTCCTCCTCCAAAGTGTCCAGACTGTCCTGCCGATCGAGCTCGGCTTCTCTTTCTTCGTACATGCGCACTCGAGGTGAGTCATGAATTATGTCGGAGGGCAGAACCGCCTCTATGCCGTACACCATGAAGAAGGGTGTGTATCCGGTAGTACGATTCGGCGTGGTCTGCAGCCCGCAGAGTATGGAGTCGAGCTCCTCTACCCAGTGCGTGTTAGATTCCTTTAAGGACTGCACTAATCTGGGTTTGATGCCGCTCATGATAAGACCATTTGCTCTCTCAACTTGACCATTGGTTTGGGGGTGATAGACAGAAGCATAATCGAGCTTGATGCCCATATTGCTGCACCAGAGTTTTACCTCATCGGCCGTGAAGTTCGTGTCGTTGTCAGTGATGATGCTGTGGGGGACGCCATAACGGTGTACAACCCAGGATATGAAGTCTATCACCAGTCCGGATTCGGCCGTTTTAACAGGTTTGTCTTCGATCCATTTGGTGAATTTATTCACCATGACCTAAGTATTTTTTTCTTATGGGTTCCCCCTTTAAGGGGTCCAACCATGTCAAGCCCCCAGACCACGAAGGGCCAGATAATGGGGATTGTTTGGAGGGCGGTAGGTGGCATATGGCGTTGGTTTGCAAAGAGCTGGCAATCGACGCAGCGTTGGACCAAGTCCTGTGCATCAGCCCAGGCCGTCGGCCAATAAAAACCTGTACGGAAGGCCTTGCTTACAAGGGCCCGGGCTGCGGCGTGGTGGCCGCCGAGTCCGGCATGAATTTCTGCCAAAAGCTTCCGCCCTTCCTCTTCGGAGATGCACCTTTGAAGGACTCCGGTAGTGCTTTTCTAATAAAGCTCTCCCTCATGGACCCTGTACGCTTTAGACCGCCACACTATGCAGCGTGCCTCATTTTGGTCCCTGGGAAGTTCCTGCCTGGTTAGGTAGGCCAGGAGTGGTTCTGTCCACGGGGCGATAATGGCCATTATCACGTGGGCTGAAGGTGTTCTTTCGGTGGCAAAGCCTCCGATTATGTCAGAGTGTTCGGTATCGGGCATTGTGGCTAGGTCCGGACTATTGTTACCGGTGTCCCCTTCCCATACCACGGATGGCTTAAACAGCCTCTCCAAGAAGATGTTGGGTGGGACCGCATCGCGCTTTGCGTCGATGCGGGCGAGGATATCCGCCGCCTGATTGTTTTCCCGAGCCACATGATGGAATTCGAGCCCCTCGAACCGAGCTGACATCTTGAGGACGGCATTGCGATAAGCCGCCATTTTCGGATCCTTGGCATCGAAGTCTCCATTTATTTGGGATATTGCGAGTTTGAATCCCCACGCACATCTAGGCATTGAATGCCCATGGAAACTGCCATCCGAAGACCATGTAACAGGGCCTCGTATTGGGATGCGTTGTTGGAGTCTGTATACAGTATCTGGAGTACGTATTAAATTGTATCTCCGGTTGGGGATGCCAGGACGATGCCAGCCCCCAGACCAGCCAGCATTTTGGAGCCATCGAAGTGCATGATCCAATTGGAGTATGCACCGTACTCTTTAGGGAGTTCGGCCTCCATCCATTCGGCGACAAAGTCGACCAATACTTGCGACTTAATGGCTCGCCAGGGTTTGTATGTTATGTCGAATGGGAGGAGCTCAATGTCCCATTTGGTAATCCGGCCCGTGGCGTCGCGGTTGTTTATAATATCATTAAGTGGCACTTCCGAGGCTACTGTAATTGAACACTCTTGAAAGTAGTGTCGCAGCTTCCGGGATGCCATGAATACTGCATAGGCTATCTTTTGATAATGTGGGTACCGTGATTTGCATGGAGTGAGGACAATGGAGACATAATATACCGGCTTTTGAAGGGCGTATTTATGTCCATCCGTTTCTCGTTCGACGACGAGCACTGCGCTGACAACCTGATGAGTTGCCGCAATATACAACAACATTGGTTTGCCGATGTTTGGCGCGGCCAGGATTGGGTTGGTTGCCAGTATGGCTTTTATTTCATCCAATCCAGCTGTGGTAGCATCCGTCCACTCGAAGTGTTCGGTGCGCCGAAGAAGGCGATAAAGGGGTAGTGCCTTTTCTCCTAAGTGGGAGATAAAGCGGCTTAGAGCCGCCACACATCCGGTTAATTTCTGGATTTGTTTGAGGTCCGTTGGGATGGCCAACTGTGACAGAGCTTGAATTTTCGCCGGATTTGCCACAATTCCTCTACTGGAGACAATGAAGCCCAGGAGCTTTCCGGCTGGTACACCGAAAACGCATTTTTCCGGATTGAGCTTGATGTCGTATGTTCTGAGGTTGTCGAATGTAAGCCTCAAGTCATCTATTAGAGAGTCGACGTGTTTGGTTTTGACGACCACATCATCTATGTATGCCTCCACTGTTTTGCTGATGTGTTTCTCCAGACAGGTCTGAATCATGCGCTGATATGTCGCGCCGGTGTTTTTTAGCCCAAAAGGCATTGTGTTGAAACAGAAGGGGCTGTATGGTGTGATGAATGCCGTTGCGGGTTGGTCAGACTCCGCCATCTTGATTTGGTGGTAGCCGGAGTATGCGTCGAGGAAACACAATGAATCGTGTCCTGCGGTAGCATCGGTAATTTGATAGATGCGGGGGAGGGGGAAGGGATCCTTTGGGCAGGCCTTGTTGAGGTCTTTGAAATCGACACAAAGGCGCCAGGATTTGTCCTTCTTTGGTACCATCACCAGGTTTGCTAGCCAGTCCAGATGTTTTATTTGTCTAATGAATCCGGCCTCCAATAACTTGGCTAGTTCCTCTCCCATAGCTTGTCTCTTAGGTTCAGAGAAACGCCGAAGGGTCTGCTTGACCGGCTTGAATCCCTTTAGAATATCAAGGCTGTGCTCGGCCAGCCTGCATGGGATTCCTGGCATATCTGAGGGATGCCACGCAAATATGTCCCAATTCTCGCGCAGGAACTCCCGTAGTGCGGCGTCCACGGCGGGGTTTAACTGTGCGCCGATGGAGGCTGCTTTTCTAGTGTCCGTTGGGTGGACTTGGAATTTGACAATTTCTTCTGCTGGTTTGAAAGAGGTGGACTTGGATCTCTTGTCAAGTATCACATTGTCCCTGTCCTCTGTGGAGTGCAGTCCAGTTAATTCCTTGGCCGCAAGGGCTTCGGATAATGCCTCGAGGGCCAATGCTACTGTTTTGTTTTTGGCACGGAGGGCTGTGTCCGGATCACTAGCGAGGGTGATTATTCCGTTGGGCCCAGGCATCTTGAGCTTCATGTACCCGTAATGGGATATGGCTTGGAAGATTGTGAACGCCTCCCGCCCTAAAAGGGCGTCGTATCCGCTACTGAACGGGGCCACTTGGAATGTAATTTCTTCGGACCTATAGTTCTCTGGCGTGCCGAATACCACATCTAGTGTGATTTTCCGAGCACATCATGCTTCCCGACTGGGGATGATTCCTTTGAAGGTTGTGCTGCTTTGCTCAATGCGGTTCCAGTCTACTTCCATTTTCTGAAGAGTTTCCTCATAGATGAGGTTTAATCCACTGCCGGCGTTGATGAGTACTTTGGTGGGTCAAAAGCCGTCCACAATTGGACTAAGGACCAGTGCGGTTGGTGCCCGGGCTGTTCGGAATTTAGGTTCGTCACTGGCATTGAAGGTAATAGCCGTGTCACTCCATGGATTTATTACTGCTACGTGGCAGATTTTGGCAAGGCCGCGGAGTGTCCGCTTGCACCTATTATTTGATGCGAAGGTCTCAAAGACTGCTGATACCGTATTGTTATCCCCGGGATGGTGCTCTGTGGCATCTGGGATGAGAAGGTCCTCGCCACTTTTGGCCACCTGCCGGAGTATCCAACATGCTCTAAGGCTGTGTGTTGGTATGGTATCCGCTGTACTATGAATTTTGCAGGGTCCGTTGAGCCATCCCTCCAATACGGTTCCATGCCCTGTGGAGGGTTTTTGCTTTTTTAGAATTAACTCGGGTGTCTTATGATGGTGCACCCTTTTACTTCGGACTGGGTGTGTGTTCGGAGCCGGATTATCCCAAAATTTCGATTCGGTTTTCCAGGCGCTTTCCATCGCACAGTACTTTCGTACTATGGACGCCAAGTCAGCGAAGCGTGATATGTCACGACGACTTATGGCGTTAAGGATTCCCTTGTCCGTGCAATTATTGCAGAAAAATAAGATTGTGTCTTCCTCACGACAGTCCTTAACCTTGTTCATCACAAGGAGGAATCTGGCCCAATAATGGTGTAATGTTTCCTGGGGCTCTTACCTGATGTTGGAAAGATCGCATATGTTTGGTTGGGTGGGTAGAATTGAGTTCGAACCCTTACCCGATCTGAGACCCAGGGGCCGACGAGTTTTCGATCTTGGAAGTTCGGGTTCCGGGATGTTGCCCGATAGGTCTGGCCCGCTGCCTAACTCTAGGTTCAGGGCTTGGGTGATGTCCTCCCGTAAACAGGTGTCCGGCTCGGAGAGCTCAGGAATCCGGACATAGTTAGTCTTCAAGATATAGGAAGAATCGCTGCATTGTTCCTCCACCACCGCAATATGATGGGTGACCGGTGGAGAGTTAATCTCCCTTTGATCGGGTTTAAGCCCAATCCGATCATAGTCCGTAGCGAGTCCCAAGGCGGCGATGCGATCCAAGAGCTCGTTTAGGGAAGAGAGCTCCATTGGATCCATCCGCTCGGCAAGATCCGAGTTGACGTGGAGGCTGTTTTCGATGACCCGAGAAGTCGTCGTCGGTGCAGCGACCGAACAGGCGGTCATGATGAAACCGCCTAGCCGGAGAGTTTGGCCGATAGCCAAGGCTTCCCCGGCGGTAATGTTGTCTTTAAAGACGAGACGAGACATCCTTCCCTGCAGTGACGACACAGTGGAACTCTCAATGAAAGCACCAATGTCGGTGTCAAAACAGGCGGATCTCGGGTAGGGGGTCCCGAACTGTGTCTAGGCGGATGGTAACAGGAGACAAGGGACACGATGTTTTTACCCAGGTTCGGGCCCTCTCGATGGAGGTAAAACCCTACTCCTGCTTGCTTGATCTTGATGATATGAGTATTACAAGAGTTGATCTACCACGAGATCGAAGAGGCTAAACCCTTGAAGCTAGCCTATGGTACGATTGTTGTTCTTGGTCCTACGGACTAAACCCTCTGGTTTATATAGACACCGAAGGGGCTAGGGTTACACAGAGTCGGTTACAAGGAAGGAGATCTACATATCCGTATTGTCAAGCTTGCCTTCCACGCCAAGGAGAATCCCATCCGGACATGGGACGAAGTCTTCAATCTTGTATCTTCATAGTCCAATAGTCCGGCCAAAGGATATAGTCCGGCTGTCCGGATACCCCCTAATCCAGGACTCCCTCAGAGGGCGTAGTCCGAAAAGGATATACGCATTACAATAGTCATACAGGCAAGGCCTTTAGGGTTTGGCCATTACGGTCTCGTGGTAGATCAACTCTTGTAATACTTATATTCATCAAGATCAATCAAGCAGGAAGTAGGGTATTACCTCCAAAGAGAGGGCCCGAACCTGGGTAAACATCGTGCCCCCCGTCTCCTGTTACCATCGACCTTAGACGCACAGTTCGGGACCCCCTACCCGAGATCCGCTGGTTTTGACACCGATATTGGTGCTTTCATTGAGAGTTCCACTGTGTCGTCGATGAAAGGTTCCATGGCCCCTTCGTTCGTCTGTAGCGACGCTGTCCAAGGGGAAACCTTCCTCCCTGGACAGATTTTCGTATTCGGCGGCTTCGTACTGCTGGCCAACTCGCTTGGCCATCTGGAGCAGATCGAGAGCTACGCCCCTGGCCACCAGATCAGATTCGGAAGCTTGAACTACATCGCGGATATCCGTGGAGACTTGATCTTCAACGGAATTGAGACCACAGTGATCGCTCCCCCTTGCTCAGATGAACATGACCTAAATCAGTCATCAGACCATACTCAGGAGATGGTTCCTATAACTGCTACGGCCATAGATCCGGAGCAGATTGCACCTTCCGAAACCGCTGAATCCGTGGTGTTGGAGCCACACGCGGACTCAGCACCTTGCATTGTCTGCGTCAACGGAATTTCGGACTCGTCTACAGCTATAAGTTCCGAACCACGCACGCCTGCGTGCGCAGAGCTAGATCGGTTGTCAATCTTCGAGTTCAGCACCGCAGACATCTTTCAACACTCGCCCTTAGGCAATGTTCTAAATTCATTAAAAAGCCTGTCCTTGGCGGGGGACTCAGAGCCGAACTATGTCCGGTTCGAGCTAGAGGCTGACAATGGAGAATTTCGCCTCCCACCCACCACCCACTTCATAGCCACAGTCGAGGATTCAACCGATATGCTTAATTATAGCTCCAAAGACATCGACGGTATAGACGACGACACTGACAAGGAGCAAGGCCAAGACCCGCCACTCACGGGACGTGGGACGGCCACCTCTTCGTACGACATGTACATGGTCGATACAACTGACAAAGCTAGCGATGATGACAAAGAAGATCCAGTCGAGAATACACCTCCTGAGACACAGTCTAAGCACAGACGCCCTAAACACCACTCTAAGTCACATCGCAGCAACGCTGGCATTGGAGAAAATAGTACTCCGGACGATGCCGAAAACAATGAAGACCCTGTTGGAGTAAGATCCGAACAGGAGGAACAAGAAAATGGGCAAGCCAGCCCCAATGAATAGGCCCTGCCTAGCAACAATTTAGAGGACGACAACTACCTTCCGCTCTCTGAAGATGAGGTAAGCCTCGGCGACGAAGACTTCATCATACCCGAAGAACCCCTCGAGCAGGAGCGCTTCAAGCGCAGGCTAATAGCCACTACAAGGAGCCTGAAAAAGAAGCAGCAGCAGCTTCACACTCACCAAGACCTACTCAACGATAGATGGACCGTAGTCCTGGCTGCCGAAGAATATGGCCTTACTAACCCAGCCAAAAGCTACCCAAAGCATAGATTGCTACCTCAGTTCGATGACGCAGCGTTGGAGCCCATACCATCATCACACAATGCTGCAGGTCATCGGCAACTCTGTCCAGATAAAGAGGCAACTCAAGCCGAACACCAAGCCGCCACCTCGCTGTAATGGCAAGAATAAAATAGCTCATGGTTGTACAAACGACCTTCGACGGGACTTGAACAGCAGAGCAGGACATGCAATATCGATCTATGAATCGCGAGGGCATGCCTGGATACGCGACGATGACTACCTATTCGGACGTGACAAACCTAGCCACGCCCGAGCCAAAAACCGCAAACGGACTCCTTTGGAGTCACGTCGTAGTGTGGCCCAACATAGAGGCGCAGCACACCCTCTTTGCTTCACTGATGGATCATGAATTCCCCGAAGGATTCAAACCCGTCAATATTGAATCATACGACGGAACAACAGATCCCGCGGTATGGATAGAGGATTTTATCCTCCACATCCATATGGCCCGTGGAGACGATCTCCACGCCATTAAATACCTCCCACTAAAGCTAAAAGGGCTAGCGCGGCACTGGTTAACCAACCTGCCTGAAAATTCCATAGGCAGCTGGGAAGACTTGGAAGAAGCCTTCCTTGACAACTTCCAAGGGACATATGTCCGGCCACCAGATGCTGATGACCTAAGTCACATTGTCCAGCAGCTCGGGGAGTTAGCCAGGAAGCTCTGGACTCGGTTCTTAGTCAAAAAGAACGAAATCGTCAACTGTCCAGACGCGGAAGCCCTTGTAGCCTTCAGGCACAGTGTCCGAGACGAATGGCTTGCACGCCACCTCGGTCAAGAAGGACCTAAATCCATGATAGCCCTTACTGCTCTAATGACCCGCTTTTGTGTGGGAGAAGACATCTGGCTTGCTCGTAGAAGCAACAGCGCCAGCAACCCGAGCACTTCCGAAATCCGAGACGGCAATGGAAAGCCACAACGAAGCAACCACAACAGTCGCAATGATAGCGAAAGATCACGCGACACAGCGGCCAACGCCGGATTCAGCACTCCCAAGTCCTGTCAACGGAAGAAGCCATTTAAGGCGAACCGAGATGAACCATCAAACTTAGACAGGATATTGGACCGACCCTGCTAGATTCATGGACACCTCGATAAACCAGCTAATCATACCAACAGAAACTGCTGGGTCTTTAAGCAGGCCAGCAAGATCAACGCCGAACACAAGGGAAGGAGGCCGGCAGGCGATAGGGACGACGTAGAAGTTCACCAATGAAATACCGGGGGTCAGAAGCAATTTCCACCCAAGGATCGACTACTCCCAGCGCGGAAATAGCAGTCCGGCTTCCGCCGCCCACCCCATACACCCGCAAAATGTGTACAGCACATACATCACTACGCACTCAAGATACCATGGGCCTTGACGGAAGCATACTACGGACAAGCCTGCAAGCATTCTTGTAATACTTTTTATCTATTTTCTTTTCATTTATTCCTTCACTATCTCTTAAAAATAGGTGACGAACAGGGCAAACATCTAAAACTGACTCTATCGGAGTTCGGACCCTCACACTCACCTAGGGGGCTACTTCCATCAAGGATTCCCCTCGCCGAGGACAGGCGGCGCAGACGTGCGACAGGAGGTCCAAAATAACTTTTTGTAGACCCCGAGCATGTCAAATAGCTGGGGTTATGGTCTTTATATATATAAAGTAATCATTGGCATATCGCTCAGGTCCCAGTAAACAAATATTCGAATTATTCATCTGTGTGTGTTTCGTCGATGAATATGGCTCCTATGGTTATTTCACAGATATACATTGGCATAACCTACCAGGGGCTCGGTATGGGAACAAATGAGTTGCCATCAAAAGTCCGAACAGCTCTATAGCGTACTTCGGCGTCGCAAGTTTGGCCTTATATGCATCAGCTCCGAATCATTGTCTTGGGTCAATAGTTGGGTTGCCCGGCTCCTGTGCTTGCTACCCTATGTTTCGCTCCATCGGCTAGGGTAGTAAAGGGAGAACTACTACGATTGTGCCCTGGTCTAAACCAGATGAGCACCTTAGTAGAGAAAGCCAAAAACTGACTGTCATGATGCGGCGAGAGCTGGTCAACCACTTGACGACTTGTTGGAATCTTTAGCGATTCTCCGTGTCACACGAGGGATCTTTTTCAGATCAAATATGTAAGGCACCATACTATAGTACGCCGCATACATACCAGGGGCTATGTCGTAGCCCCACCATAAAACTCCTGTGGCTAAGTGAAACAATACAAAAAAAAGACACATCTGTGACATTTTGGGCCGAACGAAAAAAATTTCTGTCATACATATGACACTCCTATAATTGTGAAAAAACCCGGTATCATCATAGATGTGGTGGGCTCCTACTTCTATGACAAAAAATCATGACAGAAAATGGGCTTTTTGTCCTGGGCGGGCCGGAGACGCAGCTGCATGACATTCTTTGGGCCATCCATGATGGGAAAAAACTGTGGTAGAAGCGAGGGCGAGGAAAATTTCGGGGAGTTCCCGGTTACGGTGGGAGGTCGGGGGCCGAGCGATGCGCGTTTCTCTCGTACACGTACGCGCGTGTGTGCGAGGCGTTGGCTCTAACTGAACCCGAGCGATTGCACTGTAGGCTATGCATTACTGAACCCAAGCGATCGATCGGTGGCTATTAACTGAACCCGATCGAGCGATTCCTTCGCTACTGCTACTAACTAAAGCCGACCGATTGGATGAATAGTGAGTGTTGCGAGGGGGGGGGGGTTGGATGAACAGTGAGTGGTGGCGTTGCCTCTGGATGAACAGGACCCCGTGGTGTGGTGGAGGGCTGGATGAACAGTAGACGGTGGAAGGGTGCCCGTGGAGGGGTGGTTGAACAGGACCCTATCATGTGGAGGGTTGGATGAACAGTAGACGGTGGAGGGGTGGTTGAACAGTAGCCGGTGGAGTAGCGCGTGGTGGAGGCTGGATGAACAAGAGCCCGTGGAGGCTGGAGGAGGTCGACGGTGGAGATGAACAGTATCCCGTGGAGTCCCGTTTTGTGGTACGCCACACCCCTCCCGATGATCAGGACCCCCGTTTAGATCGTAGTGCTCCAACACAAGTTCGTTTCGTCCGTTTTGCGGTACGCTACACGCCTCCCGATCAAGAGGACCCCCGTTTCGACCGTAGGAGGTCCGTTTCGTCTGTTTTGCGGTATGCTAGACCCCTCCCGATGAACAGGATCCCGTTTCGAACGTGGCCGGTCAAACACAAGGCCGTTTCCTCCGTTCTGCGGTACGCCAGGCCTCGTTTCCATCGCCTGTTCCGTCCAAGCCCTCCCGATGAACACGACCACGCATTCCGTTCCGACCCAGCCGGTTGGCTCCCATGCGTTTCGTTGCCTCCCGATGAACACGACACATTCCGTTGCCTCCCCATGAACACGACTGGCCGTACGTATGCGTGAGTAGGCGTTCGAGACCCTGCTCGTATGGACACATACGTGGCCGTATTTTCTTTCTTGCACCCTGGCCGCTGTACCTACGTGTACATGCTACGTGCGCGCCTCTACTACGACACGTACGCGCCTCTACTACGACACGTGTGCGCCTCTACATCCACCAGTATATATGTACGTACACATTCGCGACCAGAATGACAACGCTACATATGCTTCGACCAGGTGGGTCCCGACTGTAAGGCCCTTCCTTGCTTGCAAAGATGTAGCTAGTGGGTCCCAGCAGTCAGGGGCAAACGTTTTTTTCACAAAATACGGTGACCCGTCCGGTGGGTCCCCGCTGTCAGGTTTAGGAATAATTATTTTGCACGTAATAAGGAGGCACTTCCTTGCTGCGGCCGTGGATCCAGCTGTTAGCCTCTCAACGTACAGTCCACGTCCGATGGAAGCCATTCCTTGACCACGTTGACCACACCGCGCCGAGAGCACCAGGATGGTGGACGACGGCGAGGCCTAGGAAGGGGACGACGCATAGCCGGGGAAGACATGGCAGTGGATGCCCACGCGTAGAGGAGTACGAGGGTTCACTAGTTCGCTGTGGTGTAAGGCTGCCGTCGCCGCAGAATAACAGGGGGTGTGGGTGAGTAGAGGGATGGCCTGGCCAACGGTGGGAGTAGTAGGGGTGGTCAGGCCTCCGCTGCATCGCAGCCGGCCAAGGGAGGCAGGAGCACGAGGCACAACCGGCGCTGGTTTGGGTGGCTGGAGCAAGAAGACCAGAGGTTGAAGAAGCACTACGGCCGTTGGATGGACATCGTACGGTCACTGGAGCTAGAATCGTGCATATTGACTAAGTTGACGAAGCCCTCCGTCCCCGTCAACTTGGTTGGCCCACAAGTCAGCGTGCCACTATACTGGGTCCCAGCTAACAGGGGGAGTATTCATTTTTTTTGTGCGTAATAAGGAGGCACTTCCTTGCGTGCGAAGATATAGCTGGTGGGTCCGAGCTGTTAGCGGTGGTAACGTTTTTTTGTGAAATACAAAGGCCCTTTCTGTGGGTCCCTGATGTCAGGTGGAGGATTCATTATTTTGCGCGTAATAAGGAGGCATTTCCTTGCGTGCGGCCGTGGACCCAGCTGTCGGCCTCTCCACGTACAGTCCACTTCAGATGCATGTCGGTCATTGACCACGTTGACCAGGCCGCGCCGAGAGCACCAGGGCGGTGGATGACGGCGAGGCCTAGGAAGGGACGACACGGAGGCAGGGAAGACTCGGCAGTTGTTTCCCACACGAAGGGGAGTACGACTGTACGAGGGTTTATTGGTTCATCTGCCATTGCCAGAGAATAACATCAGGTGTGGGTGAGTAGAGGGATGGCTAGGCCAGCGATTGGAGTACGATGGGGCGGTGAGGCCTGCGCAGCAGCACCGCTGGCCGCGGGGAGGAGGGAGCAGGCAGTCCCGCGGGCACTTGTTTGAGCAGCTGGAGCAGGAAGAGCAGAGATTGAAGAAGCACGACGGCCGTTCGATGGACATCCAACAGTCGCTGCTTGTGCGTCAACCTTTTTTTAGGAAAGCCTCAAATCTGTGGAAAATAGCATGCAGCCCATCTGCCATTATTTCTAATAATTTACAGCCCATTTGCTAATTCTTAAGGTTTTTTTGGAGCCCATATTCTTTTTGTTAGCATTACAACCCATATTGTGGCCACGGTTAAAAAATTATACGAAATTTTGCATATTTCGGTGCGGTCCAAACTATTTTTAATCCCGAAATTTCGACTCACATTCAAACTGATTTTAAAAATAAATGTATATCAATATAAAATCCAACAAATTCTCCACGCATAAAAATTAATGTAATTTAAAATCTCGAAATGAAAAAAAAAGATATTTTAAACTAATTGCCGGTTTGATGTGTTTTAAAAATGTACATCCCATTTCTCATTACTGATAGGCCATTTTCTCGGCCAGCCGAATGAAGCTCTCCTCGTCTTGAAAGATTTGCAGCCCAACAGGCCTAACAAAGCGACTTACTTGGCAAATCACAAAAAAACTGGGCTGTGGCCGTGGACCCAGCTATCAGCCTCCCCATGTACAGTACTCTTCCGATGGAAGTCGGTCGTTGACCACATTGACCACGCCGCACCGAGAGCACCAAGGCGGTGGACAACGGCGAGGCCTAGGAAGGGGACGACGTGGAGCCGGGGAAGACGCGGTAGTGGATGCCCACGCGGAGAGGAGTACGAGGGTTCACTGGTTCGGCTACGGCGTGAGGCTGCCATCGCCGCAGAATAACAGGGGGTGTTGGTGAGTAGAGGGATACCCTGGGCCAGCGGTGGGAGTAGTAGGGGGTGGTGAGGCCTCCGCGGCATCACAGCCGGCCACGAGAGGCAGGAGCACGCGGCACGACCAGCGCTGCTTTGGGCGGCTGGAGCAAGAAGACCAGAGGTTGAAGAAGCACTATGGCCGTTGGATGGACATCGTACGGTCACTAGAGCTAGAATCGTTCATATTGACTAAGTTGACAAAGCCCTCCGTCCTCGTCAACTTAGTAGGCCCACAAGTCAGCCACCCACTGGTGGGTCCCATCTAGCAGGGGGTTTTCATTTTTTGGTGCGTAATAAGGAGGCACTTCCTTGCGTGCGAAGATATAGCTGGTGGGTCCGACCTGTCAGCGGGGGGAACGTTTTTTTCGTGAAATACAGAAGCCCTTCCCACGTACAGTGCACGTACAGTGCGTAATAAGGAGGAACTTTCCTTGCGTGCGACCATGGACCTCGTGGGTCCCAGCCGTCACGCTCTCCACGTACAGTCCTCTTCCGATGACTCTCATATGTTGACCACGCCGCGCCGAACGCACCGAGGCGGTGGACGACGGCGAGACCCCAGACTGGAACGACCCGAAGATGCGGAAGACACGGCAGTGGAGTCGCGGACGAAGAGGAGTTGGAAACTTGACTGGTTCGGGTGCGGGGTGGGCCTACACTCGGCAGAGAATAACAGGAGGTGCGGAGTGGAGGGATGGCCTGGCCGTCGGTGGGGTAGCGTTTCGCTGAGGAGCGCAAAACAACGCCGTTGGACGCCGGAGGCTGGAGCAGGCAGTTCCGGCAGCGCTGGGGGAAGAAGACGAGAGATTGAAGAAGAATGTCGGCCGTTCGATGTAAATCCAACGCCTTCTTAGGCTTCGACCTACTGGCCCACATGTCAGCCAGTCCATTTGTTTTTTTAGTCCATTTGGTGGGCTGGGTGAAACAATGATGTAGCATCTATGCAGCCCGTTTAAATCTCATTTGCATTTTTCTCGAAATCCGCGAACTTGCTGGGCTGGGTGAAAATCTCTTGTTGGACTAGACAGAGAAATGTTATAAAAACATAAACACATGATTGCACGTCAGTAAAATCTTTGCAAGCTTATGTACGCAATCACTAGGAGTTAACTTGCCAAGTTATATATAAACAATTATTATTATTATTATTTTGTAAGAACTTTCAACTTACGAAATAAAATATCATTTTAATTTGATGAGTTAATAGTACATGGGGTATTATTATTTTTTAGGCTAGACGTGGGACAGTTCAGTTGGTTCTAGGGGGAAGTACTGGGAGAAAACTCAGTTTACATCAAAAAAGAAAGTGGGAAAAAATTCAGAGACCTGCTGCGTCCACCTGAGGAGGGGAATATGTTGGGAGGAAGGAGATTCAAAGCACGACAACCGAGTGAACTAGTTTTTTTACGGACAAGTGAACTAGTTTACATACATAAGCAAATAGCCACTAAAAAAGCAATTAGGTTAATGGGTTCTTAAAAGAAATATTTCGGACAAAACAGATAATTACGACACATAGGCTAATGCATGAAATACTCAGATGATAAAGGTGCTTATAAACAGATAAAGTACAACATCTAGACCTTCCTGGCACGCTTGATCATGACGCTGCGGCTGTCCGTGTACTCGTCGGTTACGGGAAGCAGACATGCCCTCATGTCCAAGATCTGCGTGTACATGTCGTAGCATGCGTATGCGTCCTTGGCCGCGTAGGTTATGTAGGCTAGATTCAGAGGTACCTCCCACGTGTTCAGGTCGTCTTCTTTCATGTTGGCGTATCAGGGGTCGATGATGGTCTCAGCGAGGTCAACCACGGAGTCCTTCTCATGCCCGTTGCTGATGATCTTGTATTGCTTCTGGATGTCGACAAGCTTGTTGCACCAGATGGCCGAATCGTCGTGTTCTTCCTTCTCTCCACCGTAGTGAAGGTGCAGTCGGCGCTGCCGATGAAACGGGCGAATGCTCTAGAACCTGTTGCAACCATAGGACTGAGGCGAGGCAAAGCTTCACCGAGTCCGTATCGTTGGTGTACATCACATTCAACTTTGTGCAGCCATAGGACTGAACAGCGAATTCAAAGGGGAACTCCTTGCTGAAGTGCATATCCAGCAGGCTCACCCCTCAGGACGCCATTGGAGTCTCTTAGAGTGAAGGAGTGTGTAGGCGGCGGCAGCAGTTCTTTTTTCAGCTCTTGGGGAATTGGATTCAACAGTAAGCTGAGTGTGTACAGGCGACAACAGTTACTACCCCTCCCTCATCCGCTGCACGCCCGACAGAAGATGCACCATCAGCCACACGTCGGTTCACGAACGGGTCTGTATTGGTACTGTAATAACATGAGTTAGTGGTCACTTTACTTAAATTTAATTAGCTTTAACAGAAATTTATACTTAAAACAAGCAGTGCATTCGCTCGTTCTATCAGTGCCACAGGATCAACATGCACAACAATTAGAATTATTATTCTCAGGACGCACACAATCAACACATTTGTCACACTTTCACAAAGATAATACTACCAAGTTTGAACTATTTGTTATGGTTGTTGTCCTCTACATCATCATGTCGTGTTTCCCAGCTTGCAAGATTCAGAACCAACAAATAAGATCCAAATAATAAGTACAACAATGATGCCTACACATCTCATTGATTCCCAACTTGCAAGATTCAGAACCAACAAATAAGATTCAAATAATAAGTACAACAAAGATGCCTACACATCTCACTGATTCCCAACTTGCAAGATTCAGAACCAACCCATTAGAGCCTTTTGATAAAGTGAATATCGGGATTAAATCCATCTTCGCTAGCCATGTCATACAATCGAAGAACTTGGCGAATGCTCTTGACCATCACAACATCTGTAGTTGAGTATTCCTGCTTGCATAACACAAACCAGGAGAGCATGATTTCACTTTAATAGTGGCCTCCTTTACTCAACCTGCAGCTCCACTCGGATGAAGCCTGCCTGGAGTTCCATGATTCAATTCATGCGCCTTTTTCTGCAGTTCTCCTGAAATGAAGCAAAGATTTCATCATTCAGCTAGCAAGAAGTACTTGCTCTCATGAGCTGGCAGGTTCTTTTTTAGTAGTTGCACTAAAATTGAGGAACATTAAGGTTGGCTGTCCGGCTCATGTAAGGTGCAACTATAATTTTGTTATCCTTTTATGCAGTTCCACTAAAATAAAGTGCCATTGTGGTGACAGTGACGGCTCATCTTGCAAAGGCTAATGAAATGTTGCACGAGATTACTAGCAGAACTTGACGGAGAATTTGGAAACTCCAATCACAATTTTGTGTAGTTCCACAAAATTGAGAGATGTTGCCCATGTGACATTTTAGTTGAACTGCACAAGACACTCATTCCAAAAAAAGTTTTTTGTGCAGTTCACCAAAAGGTCACAATAGCAACAAGGTGAAATGGATATCCCTATCTGCACAAAAAGATAGAAAGTAAACAGTTGCTGGTCAATAAGACTATACGAAACATATACAAAATGAAAAGAAGCATCTTAATTATGTTCATGGCAATCACGCAAGGACAGTAGAAATTTTAAAACGTCAGCAATGCTTCATGTTACTAGAAGCATTACGATCAACAATGAGATTCCTCAAATATGGGATTACTTTAATGGTGGCATTGCTTGTTTACCAGACACAGTAAATCAACAGCAGCTAAAGAGTTGGTTTAAGGGCATGGGACCGTGGGGACACCAGGACACTCAGCAGCGTAAAGGAGCAACTTACTTATCATACTGGGGAAAACAGCAGAAGTGCCATTTGTAACACAGTTTAATTGCATCTTATCACTGGAGGCATTAGATTAACAATAACACTGGTTAGACATGTCCCTAAGGTAACCGTGTGATCGCTTCATTTTACATGCGCCCTTACATTAACAACAGCAAAAGGTTGGTATAAGGACATGCGAAAGTGGACGCATCAACACAATGTACCTACAAGGAGGCATAAAGTGGTGATGTCGAGTTTGTTCATGCTATGTGAGGGCAGCAAACCTAATCCTGGAGACCTTGTACTATGTGAGGGCAGCAAATCTAATCCTGGCCCCTTTTACTATGTGAGGGCAGCAAATCTATTCCTGGAGACCTTTTACTATGTGAGGGCAGCAAATCTAATCCTGGAGACCTTTTACTATGTGAGGGCAGCAAATCTAATCCTGAGACCTTTTACTATGTGAGGGCATCAAATCTAATCCTCAGACCTTTTACTATGTGAGGGCAGCAAATCTAATCCTGGAGACCTTTTACTATGTGATGGCAGCAAATCTAATCCTGGACATACTCTGTTGACTTGTCCACCAGCCGCCACTTTCTATCCTTTTTTCAACCAATAATAGATATGTTCCTTATCCAGTTTGTACTGCATTTTTCCATTATTTCCCTTTTCAACCAAGAGACCGGTTGGGTATCCGGTCTCTACTACTTTCACCATATTATTTCCTCTTTGAATCAAGTCCTAGATTCATGCTACAACTTTCCCCCCTTTCTTCGTTGTTTGAACAAAGCCCTAGATTCGAATGCATGAAGTAGCTTTACCTCTAATAATACTAAAAATTTAGGTGGCTTTGGAAGAGCTGATGGGAGTAGAAAAAGATGCACATGCAGACACATGGGGAGCTGGGGCAGTAGAGCAAGGCCGCTTTCGAAGAACTTATACCTGAGGGTCGCCGGGATGTTGGCGGTGGCAGGTCAGATCTGCGGACAATACGGCAGGCAGGAAGAAGGGTCGGAGGACCTCCCGAGCCAGCGCTGTGTCGGAGAGAACGGCACGGGCAGAGGATCGGGCCCCTCCGGTAGCTGTGGGTTTCCTCCCTCGGCGGTGATGACCGCGTGAACAATGCACCTTTTAGTCCTCTACACACACCGGCCGAAGGGATCTGGCCGGATCTGTGACCAGCGGTGAGCAGAGAGAAAATGTTGCTACCGCTGTCTTGTTTATATCTGGAGAGGATGAGGGAATGAAGAGAGCAACCCTAGTAAAGCAAGCGCTCAGGCCCCTGCGTCCATATATAGTGGAGTGATTATCTTTTTTCTCTCCACAACAAGCGTTTCAATTTGTGTACGTGGCATTAAAGAAAAGAAACTCTCTATTTAAAGTGACTACTGTACGACTCCTACTTACTACTAGTAGTACTACAGTACTGTTCACTTGTGCTCCCCGCCCCTCCATTCATTGAACAACCCCACGGGTGAATAAACATACAGTAAGTACTGTATTTATATAGAACGAACAAGCTCGAACTATTTTCGCGTAGTTAAAAGTTGAGGGCGGGGCTTTTCCCAGGCAGTACGTGCGGCAGTTTTCAGGTAGGCAGTTTGACAGAGAGGCGAGGAGAGTGAGCGAGTGGGGCTATGCGATTTGACGGCGCTTTACTGCTAGAAAGACTTGTGATATGACCACTCACTATAGTCATGAATTACTGGAGCTCCGACCGGGGTGATGCCCCCCTTCCGTTCCGCGCTCTAATCTGGTGCATGACACGTCGACCCGGATGCTGGCTCTCCCACATGTCGGAGTAGTAAGAAGGAGCAATGAATGATGCGGTATATACTAGTACTATACTACTCCCTCCGTTCCTAAATGTAAGTCTTTGGAGAGATTTCACTATGGACCACATACGGAGAAAAATGAGTGAATCTACACACAAAATGCATCTATATACATCCGTATGTGGTCCATAGTGAAATATCTATGAAGACTTATATTTAGGAATGGAGGGAGTACTACTCAGGTTGGAGGAGTGCGAACCACGGCAGCACAGTGAACCAGCAGTGCGAACTGCGGTAGCCTAGTGAACCAGCAGTAGAAAACAATGTGGTGATATGGCCATAAAAAACAATGTGCTACGGTCCACACTGTAGCATGTACAGTAACACTCCTCCTTGTTTGAATCCCTGAGTTAGATCTAGTTTGGGTTGAAATAGCTTCAAATTATCGAAACAAGAGGGGTTAGTTTGAGCTAGTTTGCTCTAACCCAGCTAAAAAACTAGCCCGATGGAGAGGTTCTAATTGGGTTAGTTATCCTCGGGCCCACTAAAAGAGACCTAAAAAAATCTCCCCTGCCCGCCCCAGATCGCTCCTTCCCTCTCGCACGACTCCTCTCTGTTCCCCATAGGGCCGCTCGCCCTTTCTCTCCTCCGGCCGCCCTCTCCTTCCGGCCTCCGCCGCCCTACTCCGGCCGCCCTCTCCCTCCGTCCTTCGAAGGTCTCCCCGCTCCCCCTTCACTAGTCGTTTTTCTCCCTCTGTCGTGCGCGGCGGCGGCGCATCTACCAGGGAGGTCGCGAGAGGGGTGAGTTTGTTCATTCCTTCTCTGTCTCACGGCCATATCATTGATCTTGCTTGCTCTAGCGCTAATTCTGATTTGGAAAAGTAGATCCTGATCAAACTTGGTATATATTTGTGGTGCATGCATGGAATTGTTTGATGCTGCTTGAGGAGGTAATAAATCTTTCTAGAGGCCCAAAGATTCAGGTCACCTTTCTAGGTATTTCAATTTCAGGCTTGCATTATTTCTAGAGGCCCAAAGATTCAGTTCACCTTTCTAGGTATTTCAATTTCAGGCTTGCATTATTATAGAGGCCCAAAGATTCAGTTCACCTTTCTAGGTATTTCAGTTTCAGGCTTGCATTATTTCTAGAGTCCCAAAGATTCAGTTCACCTTTCTAGGTATTTCACTTTCAGGCTTGCACTATTTCTAGAGGCCCAAAGATTCAGTTCACCTTTCTAGGTATTTCAGTTTCAGGCTTGCATTATTTCTAGAGGCCCAAAGATTCAGTTCACCTTTCTAGGTATTTTAGTTACAGGCTTGCATTATTTCTAGAGGCCCAAATATTAAGTTCCCAGTCGGCGGCAAGCCAGTGTCAACCTCAACTCGCAAGGGCCAGCGTCGGAGGGGTTCCCGGGGCTTGGGCTCAACAGAGCCTTCCTCTAGAGCGACGATGGCGAGCTCCTCCCTCGGTGCGTGAGGGGCTCCGGGCTCCCTCCCTATCGTGAATGACTTCCGTGATGAGTTAGCTCATTCTTTGTTTCATGAAGTGTTTTTTAATTTTGTGAAGCTTGATTAACGACTTGTATGTTTAAGTGGGATATCTCATTTGTATGGACAAAGTAAAAATTATCATGTTTTGCATGCTTGATTTGTATAGATGGTTCATTTATGTCAATTGTGAGCGGGAGGAGGCCACAGAAGAGCCGGCCACACCAAGAGGGTGCTTGGATCCAAGGGACTTATTTTAGTCTAACTAAAAATAGTCTCTTTAAGAGGCTAAAGTTCCAAGCACCCCTGACTAAAGAGGGGCTAAAACTAGTCTTGAGACTAAAAAAATTTAGTCAGGGGTACCCCTACTAAAATGTGGATTAGTCCTCTCTCTCCTCATTTAACTCCTTTCCTTTAACAGAGGCGAGTTCTGGATTGGAGGGTTTGGAGGATAATAAATGCTCATTAACTTGATTTTAGTCTCTTTAGTATTTGGATCCAAGCATGGGTGAGGCTAGCAAGTTTTAGTCCCACTACTTTTAGTCATGGAACTAAAATGTATCCAAGCACCCTCCAAATCCGGCGGGAAATAGGGTCCAAAGTAGTCAAATGATTGAGATAGAGCATTTATTGTTAATCTAACCCTGCCATCCATACACCTCTTTGGTTTAGAGTTAGTTTAGGGTTAGAATCTAACTCTAACCTCTAACTGAGTTTGATTTCTCGTCTTCTCGGTTCCTCGCCATCATACTTTCCCCATTCCCGTGTTTTCAGTATCCTGCAAATCAAAGAGGCCCTTTTTTTGCAGGAAAAATCAAAGAGGCCCTTAGACTGGTTTCGGTCCGGTCATTTTTTCTAAACGTGTTATGTCCAAAATTTAATGAGCGCGCTCCGATTTCCACGAAAATAATCCGGTTTCATGTAGTAATTCATTCATTCATTTATTCTTCTGCGGGGGCTTTGCATGTAATTCATGACGTCTGAAATGTAAAGTACCCTGGCATATGCTCCGAGTCGTGCATGCACTACGACCCAGATTCTCTATGTCCCACATGTCGGGGAATGGGAGCACGTGGAAATAGCCTAGGAGTACATATAGGAGGATAAATGCGTGAAATAATATGTACTGTGAAGCGTAGCCGCGGTTCGAAAAGGAGACCTAAAGTGATGACAGCTGTAGGTCGCACGCACCCAACTAGTGGTACTAGACATACGACTAATTTTTCCCTCAAAAAAAAGAGGCACGAGTTCTCAGTGCCCCTATTCTATAAACACGAGTCCCATCTGACAACAGCGTCCATGCTACAGCTAGCTCTCCTCCCGTCCATCGCCTCCATAGGTGCTTGTGGCTTCTGGTCACTTGGTCTTGGATTGGAGTGAGCAGTGTTGCGCAGAGACTTGGGAGTAGATGGATTGGAGTGGTGGGGCGCCTTTATTATAGCATGTAATTGAGGATGCATCATTGACCGTTCAACGTCTCGGGAACCGCTCACTACTAGGAAAAGGGCTAGTAATGGCGCACCAGTTTTGCCCACTAATGGTGCACTGCTGGTGCGCCATTAGTATCACGCCACTAGTATTTCTTACTAATGGCGCACCAAGCAGTGCGCCATTAGTATAGAACATCATGCGCCATTAGTATGCCTCCCAGGGGGGCATATTTAACCATGTGCTTTGGCATACTAATGGCGCACTGTTGGGTGATGCGCCATTAGTGTGATTATAACAGTGCGCCATTAGTGTGATTATAACAGTGCGCCATTAGTGTCTTGTGTGGTGCGCCACTAGTATGAATATTAGGGATCTTTTTTCATTTCTGATATTTTCACAGGTTAAAAAATATTAGAGATAACATACAACACAGATCTGCTTAGTTTACATACAGGGGGCCATATGTAACGATGTTACCTGCGTCCACCAGATCATATCCAACACACAAGTTTCATCATATATACATACATAGCCAACACATAGTTCCATCGTTACATATTACAAAAGTTTCACAATGTTCATTCAACACCGTTATCCATCAATTCACAAAAGTTTCACATTGATACAAAATAAAAACACAAATGGAAAAGAAGCACTCCGTCCATGCAAGCTTCCGTGAATTAAACCAAATCTGCAAAATGATAAGCAAGAAGTTAGAAGAAGAAGAAGAAGAAGAAGAAGAACAGAAGAAGAAGAAGAAGAAGAAGAAGAAGAAGAAGACTAGAAGAAGAATAAGAAGAACACTATAAGCTTATTATGTAAACTTGATCATTTTGTGCTAACATAAGTAATTTTGGAGCTAACCTATAGGAAACTAAGCATATAAGCTCTAAGTTAGCATATTAGAGCCAACTTAGGTAAAATGAAGCTAACCTATGTCATTTTGGATAAGAAGAAGAATAAGAAGAAGATGACTATAAGCTTATTATGTAAACTTGATCATTTTGTGCTAACATAAGTAATTTTGGAGCTAACCTATAGGAAACTTAGCATATTAGAGCCAACTTAGGTAAAATGAAGCTAACCTATGTCATTTTGGATAAGAAGAAGAATAAGAAGAAGACGACTATAAGCTTATTAAGTAAACTTGATCATTTTGTGCTAACATAAGTAATTTTGGAGCTAACCTATAGGAAACTAAGCATATAAGCTCTAAGTTAGCATATTAGAGCCAACTTAAGTAAAATGAAGCTAACCTATGTCATTTTGGATAAGAAGAAGAATAAGAAGAAGACTATAAGCTTATTATGTAAACTTGATCATTTTGTGCTAACATAAGTAATTTTGGAGCTAACCTATAGGAAAATAAGCATATTAGAGATAAATAGGTAACTAAGTATATATATATATCATTTTGGAGATCTGACATACCTGACATAGTTCAGTTCTCATTGTTCTTCTCCTTCTCCTTCCTCAGCCTGATGCGCCAAGAGCGGCGAGGCGGTGGAGGCAGTGGAGGCAGCTGTGGGATGTAGTCTTCTACCACAATTGGCGTGGTCATGTCGCCCAACTGTGGGATCGCCGGCGCCACCACTGGTGCGTGGTAATTGCCAGGCACCACTACCATCGCGAGGCCACCCTCAGCCACCACCATCTCTTGCCCATGGTTAGCCACCACAATCTCTTGCCCATGGTCAGCCACCACCATCTCTTGCCCATGGTCAGCCACCACCATCTCTTGCACCTAGTCAGCCACCACCATCTCTTGCCCTTGGTCAGCCACCACCAGCGCTAGGTCATCCTCAGCCTGATGCCCATCGTCATCCTGCAGCTCCTCATCCCCACTCTGCTCCTCTTCTCCCCCACTCCAGTCCGGATCATCCTTCTTGTTGTCTTCGCTGCTGCCAGAATCGCTGCTGCTTTCGCTAAGGCCAGAATCGCTGTTGCTTTTGCTACAGCCATAATCGCTGCTGCTTTGGCTGTAGTCAGTGTCGCTGCTGCTGCTCCCATTGCCTGTCCAAATGCAACAATGACCGTTAACAATCGATGTGAGACAAAGCCAAATATGGAGGAATAAGAAAAGGCAGAACGCACTGGCATCTTCGTCTTCAGCGTAGCGCATGCGACACATAGTCTTGTTGAAAACCTTCACGATGAGCATTATGGCGTCATCGTCGTACCTCAAGAGAAGAAAGTACCCGGTCCGCAGGTCGTAGGCACTGTAGAACTTCTCCCAGCCACGGCACAGGTACATGTGGCCCTCCTCGATCACCAACTCCACGTCCCAAAGCCTGCGAACCCCGCTGCCGGCCTGTCGGAGCTTCACATTATCTGGCGGATCTTCACCCAGCATCTTCATAAAAGCGTCAGGCAGCCTCTGCAATTTGGGATAAGGAGTGATGTAGCAAACAACAGAGTTATCATAATGAGAAGGGTGAAGGGGAGATCTCTCGTTTTATATACCTGCCTCGTGGCTGATACTGAAGAAGAAAGTATGATAGTGAAGAACTCGAAAGCATCCAACTCGTACTCCGGTGAGGCAGAGCGGCGGTGGCTGCTTCCCCCCATCTCTAATAAGCAACAGAAGAGACAAATTAGTACCCTTACAACATTATAGCAGCATAAATTTTGAGCAGAAGATAATCAACATTAGTCGCAAGTACCCCATATGTCCTATTTTTAGCAAAGTCATGCTAAAATTCACGGAAAATTTCAGCATGACCTTTGCTGAAAATAGGACATATGGAGTACCCGAATTTGCCGGAACGGAAGTTAATTGACATTCCGGCAAACTCAAGGGCCTCTCGGGGAAAAAACCCAACAAACTAGCAAGATGATCATCATCTTTGCAAGTCATTACTTGTCAAATACAGAAGAAGGAACAATTTATTTGTGACATAGTTGGCCATACAGAAGAAGCAACACCCTACACTAGCCTAAAAACAAGTGAAGTTTCACCCATATAAGAACAACTTTATAACATCAGAGAAGTTGCTATGTTTTTTCTACTGCTAGGAAAAACATCACTCATTGGAAATGAAAATCTCAGTACCAGCATTTTGAACTTTGAAATGAAATACAGTAGTAGTATTAGTAGTATATGGAGTAGTATCTTGTCTAGTAGTAGTATTAGTTGTATATGGAATAGCAAGTTTTGCCTCAGAGACAGCAAAAGCTATGTTTTTTCTCAATTCAGATAGCTAAGTGGAAAACCACGTCAAGTTCTGATAATCCATCTAATCTAATGAAATCTGAACTCAACCTGATCATGGTTCATGCCCTCAGACACATCAGCACCTCAAGAATGCCATGAAAAAAATGAAAAGGACCAAGACAATCACCACACAAGTGATGAAAGCACTAGCGAATCATGTTAAAGCTAACCTCTACTTTTGACCCTCAACTATAACAGCCGCATGCAGTACAGAGAAGTGTTGATGCAGGCATCAAACATTATAATGGCTGAATTTGATCTACTCCAATAATTTTCTCAAGTTACATGATTAACAAGCTTGGGCTTAGCAGTAATATTCTGAGAAAATATTTTCTTGAAGCCTGAACAACTGGCTTTCCTTTTTAAAAATAGAACCAAAACCATGACACAATCACTTGACAACATCTATCAACTACATTAGATGGATAAATACCATATGTTGTGGAAGACCACCCTCAAGCAGACTGCTTATGACCATGGCTCCTAAATGGATAAGCGTTTGGCGAGAAGACATTATGGACAACAATATTCAGAAGCATACCTTAAGTAATATTCTTAACTATATCATCATCTTATGAAATATTATAGTGTGGTGGTTGTTCTAGAAAATGCAGCAATATTGTAAACATAACTTTTAGACAAGCTAGAGAAAGAGATGAATGGATGAAAATGACACCCTCACTATTTTAAATTTAATAGAAACCACACAGGAGTTACCATCCCCAAATCTTCTTTTTTATTTATGGTCAAGTAATTGCTGTAATATTTGAAACAGAGGCCACCATTGCACCACCATTCACTGACAAACCATTAGAGCATTGTGAACAAAAAATTCAGAGAAAACTCTCTTTGGCACACAAATTCAGAGCATTGTGAACAACAGAAACAACTGAATGTCCTATCATGACATGGAAACGAACTAACAAAAATTGCGCGTTCTACCAGCACACCATTAGCACAAAATTTTCTCTAATCTTACTGGAAACAAAAATTTTCTTCAGTGTGTCCAGTGCATTTTTTCAGTGTGTCCAAATCTTGCAGGTACCAAGTACTCCAATGCACATGGAGTACTAATTATTCATGTTTGCTAGGCACTACTCCCACAATTTTTTGAACCTAATTTGACCTAAATTCGAGAGGGATTTGACCTAAACCTAGCAAAAGAGAGAAGAAGAGGGCATGGCCGGGAGGGAGGAGAGGAGAAGAGAGGCAGTGGGAGGAGGGTTACCTAACCACGATGAGGTGGTGGCCGGAGCGGAGACGACAGAGGGCGGAGACGGCGAGCTTGGGGGAGGCGGGGATAGACGGCGGGGAGGTCGCGGGGCTCCTCTCTTGGTGGACGTGGGGCCTCCTCTCCTGGTGGAACTGGGGGCGGGGCGGCTCCGAGGCGAGGGAGGCGGCGCTCGGGGGGGGAGGCGGCGAAGGGGGGAGGCGGCGAAGGGGAAAGGGAGGCGGCGGGGGCGCGTGGGCGGCTGCGGCGAGGTTAGGTCGAGTGGGAGAGGGAGAGAGGCCAGAGGGGAACAGGTGGAGTGGGGGAGGGTTAGCAATGGCGCACCTCCCCCTGGAGCGCCATAAGTACGACGACAGCAATGGCGCACCACCCCCAGGTGCGCCATTAGTACAATTTTTTTATTACAGTTCGAGCACTCAGGTTATATTCCACCTAACCATATCCGAAACAGAACCCACACACTAGCCCGACTGGTCAGCACGCAGCACACACATTGGGAGGTCCTGGGTTCGATTCCCACGCTCCCCAATTTTTGTTTTTATGCATTTTTTTCTTTGCACATATCTTTTTATGCATGCATACAAATATAACATGTCACATATGCTAGATGCTCAGAATTTCATGTAGAAAAATAATATGCAGTTTGTTGCCATGTTAACAACATTTAAAATGATGTTTGATATTTATTTGTGTTTAAATATGTTCAAACTTGTTTAAATCATAACTAAATATCCATAGCTCAAAATTTGACAAACTTTATATGCTTTTGGGAGTAACATATATGCGGTGGCTTGTCGGCGGCGGTGGAGCGGGGGAGGGTGCGGGGGGTGCTCGTCGGCGGCGGTGGAGCGGGGGAGGGTGCACCACACATACATGCGCCATTAGTAGTTTTGCAAAAAAGTATTAAAAATAATTTTTATACTAATGGCGCACCGTGGCACAGTGCGCCATTACTAGTTTGAACTAGTAATGGCGCACTATGCGACGGTGCACCATTAGTAGTTTTGCAAAAAAGTAAAAAAAAGAATACAGTAGTGGCGCATTCAACGGTTGGTGCGCCATTAGTAGTTCTAACTACTAATGGCGCACTTTGCCCGGATGCGCCATTAGTATGTTTGAAAAAATGAAAAAAAAAACATTTTGTTACTAGTGGTGCACCTTGTGCCTGGTGCGCCATTAGTTTCTTACACACTAATGGCGTATCTTCACGTGGTGCGCCATTTGTAAATAGTAGTGGCGCACCACTTCTCTGGTGCGCCATTAGTGTCAATTTCATCTTTAGCCCTTTTCCTAGTAGTAGCTACCCTCTCCCTCCTTGGCATTCAAGCACCTATGGACCCGTCGACGACGAGGTGCCTATAGTGACTTCGTAAATTTCAAGATGATAGTGCCGTGCGTGTGTGCGTTCATAGGGGTGAGTGTATGCGCGTGTATATGAGCGCTTGCGTCTGTACTGTGTAAAAAACATAAATGCGTGTCAAAAAGAGACTAGTTAGTATACTCAATATTGTGCACCTCGGAGAGGAAAACGATAGAACTAGTACGTATTTATTTACGGTGCAGATTCACTCATTTTGCTCCATATGTACTCCGTCTCGGTGTTGTCTAGTCATTTGTTGAAATCTCTAGAAGGGCAAATACTCCTTTCTCGTTTACACGGCTATACTAGCAAGTAGTTGTACGTACTAGTACAATAGTGGGCTCACATAGCAATTTTGTCTCATGCAAGAGCCTGGCTATATGCGTGCTCCAATGTTTGCAACTGCAACATTCGGTTTGCGCTTGGCTCTTCGCCTCTTCAAGAAGATGAACAATGATGTTACTACTGCTGCTTCTACAGTGTTGAATCCACTGCTGCATGTCCGTCCACTGCGAGCGGGACGGATAGCTTGTTGTAGAAGTACTACTAAGCAAAAGCCTGTCCTCGTTTGCGAGCAACCGCGCGCATGGGTGAGGGAGAAGGCGTGTAGTAAAATCAAGCTTCTCCTCGTTGTACGAGTTGACGTGACACATCACAGCACTGGCCCCACATGCTTGCCTCTAAACTTGGCTGAAAGACCCGCAGTGTACAATATATTTGCTGCAACCTCTAACATTTACCCACCACAAATTAAAATATATGTGGTCGTATGCATCGTTCTGATGCAGAGGCCGGGGAGTCCCCCGTTTTCGAAAAAAAACAAATTAAAATATATATTCCTGTCTTGACTAGATGAGCGTGCAAACTACAATCACCAGGGTGTCAGGTAGGGCCAGAAGACTATTTTAATATTTTTTAAATACTTCGAGACGGCCAGATAGCATGGAGCCGACCCCAACGATTTTAAGCTTACAGGCACGGTACACGCTATCCTAGACTACTCTACACATGAAACTGCTACACGAGCGTCCGGGCTGCGCTTGGCTCTTCGCCTCTTCGGGAAGTCGAACAATGATGGAGTACTAGTACTGCACTGGAGGAGTACTACAGTACGCTTCTAGCCATCTGACACCGATTGAACTGCTGCATGTCCACGGCGTGCGGGAGGGAGAGCGTGTAGCGAAAGCCTCTCCTAGTCTTGCCAGCCACCACGCTCATGGGCGAGGGAGGGACGCTCCTGCCTTTGCATGTATGACAGGTGGGCCCGACAGGCGTGTGGCCAACCTGTCATACAGCCAAAGGTAGGTGCAGTTAAGTCCGCGAGGGAGAGGATAATCAAACTTCTCGTTGATGTACGAGTTGACGCGACACATCAAAGCACTCCACTAGATATATTTCAATAATTTGTGTTTACCGATGCATTAATTACAACGCATGCATGCATGCCGTGACTCTCCTTTTGATACTTGCATGTGTTGATTTAATGCACCTTGAAGTAGTATAAAATATGTGACGGTAAAGTTTGTAATACCCCGGCCCAAGTCGAGAGATGGTTGTGCACGAGGAGGGCGAGATCATGCAGACCGAACAGGACCCGACGATGGAGCTCTCTAAGGTCTCGATGGACCTCACCGTGCTCCACTGCCCCTTGTGCCTACGCCCCTTGACGCCTCTAGTGTATGAGGTTCGAATACACCTCGTCCGTTCGGCTGATTGAGCAAGGTGCAGGTTTCTTGATTGATGTGTTGTTCGATTGATTTCTGCAGTGCAAGGGAGGGCACCTGGCCTGCGCGGACTGCCGCGTCAAGCACCCCGGGAACCAGCGGCAGTTCTAGAAGTGCGAGCGCGGCGGTGGCTTCGACGTGCAGAACACGGCGGTGGACTCCGTCCTTTCGTCGGTGAGGGTGGAGTGCACGCACGAAGGCTATGGGCTCTACGTCACTTACCACAAGCTCGCCGATCACCAGAGCGTGTGTCTGCTCGCGCCCTGCAAATGCTCCGTGCCCGTCTGCGGCTACGAAGGCCCGCCGCCGGCGCTCTACCACCACATCAGTGCCGCGCATCCCATGCCCGTGCACAGGATCCAGTATCGTAAGGTGCTCCAGCTGCAAGTGCCACTGTCGGAGCCACTGCTCTTGCTGTTCGTGGAGGAGGACCGCAGCACATTTTTCTTGGTCGGCGGAGTGCTCGACATCGGCGCGCCTATCGCCATATCGGTCGTCTGCATCAGAGCGGGGGCGTCCCCAGTGCCGCACTACGTGGCCAAGCTGTGGGCGAACGGCCCGCCGGGGGAGCCCGAAGGCACGACCGACACTGTCGAGGTGGAAATGGATGTGACAAGCAGCAAGGATCTCAGCGACGTCGATGTGCAGGAGCTGACCTTCGTGACAGTTCCGCCCAAGCTGCTGGCCGGGGCTAAGCTTGTGTCCCTCCACATTCAGATTGACAAGTTCACGTCCTAAATGTTTCTACAGTGCCTTCTGTTTATCTTAGTAATATGCTAATATAGGGATTACCTTGGTCTACTTTATCTTAAGAAATGGTGGGTTTTGGTGGCGATGCAGCAATTACTTCGACATGAGATAAGTAATTTCCAACAGTCGAACGGATATTTTGTGTCTGTTGGATATAAAGTTCCTTTGGGTAAGAAGTACTACTTGTCATCAAAATGTATAAAAGGAGATATATGTAGACGTATTTTAGTTCTAGATACGTCCCTTTTTATCCATTTTGATGACAAGCACTCCCTCCGTTCCACAATACATGCCTTCCATTTGTCAAAATATAGATGTATCTAGACATGTTTTAGTATATAGGTACATCCATGATAGAGCCAATCGGATGGTTGAGAACACTACAATTTGTAGCTACAGATGCGTGTGTGACTCCCAGATGCAGAGGACGGGGGTCATCATCCTCCTTTTCGAGAAAAAACAGACGCGTGTGTGAGAGGACAAGTGCGTGCGTGCACCTCTTCTCGTCCTGTATAACGTACTACTAAACCCAGAGTACAAGTTTTTGTGGCTGGCACGATGGTGCGTGCGAGAAGTCCCGAGAGATAGGTTTAATGCGTCGGAAAAAAGACTAGACTAGAGCTCGCCACGCAGCTATTCCTGTCGAACACCCCATTAACCGTAAGATATGTGTACGACGGTGCCAGTTATTGCACGTACACACTAGTACTCCCTCCTTTCCGGTTTATAGGGCTTAATTCAAAAATCTCACCAACCAAGATGGTGAGTGGTGGAATATTTTTTGTAGTTTGCAAAAGCACCTAATTAATGCTCTGGTTTTTCTCAAAAAATTATGTTTATCAATGCATTAATTGCAATGCATGCATGCATAAAGTACATGCATTGGTCAATTTTCTCTTAATACTTGCATGCAATGATTTAATGCACCTTGGAATCTGAAAATGTGTTGGGGAACAACCAAATTGAGCCTTATAAAATGGAAAAACTAAAATTTTGAGATAAGCCCTATAAAACCAGAAAGGAGGGAGTAGAAAAAGAAGTACTCCATCCAGGAATAGTGCCACAATTCGAAACTAGAATCGTCAATAAATTTTGAGCTTGCGTCTCGTCACATTCCAAATTACTCCACACTATATTGAATTGCAAACCTGTTCACACCAATCACAACCTAAATGGTTTCCCACTTAGGAGCATATTAGTACTCGGTCATAAATACTAGTATGCCAAGATGACTGCACATTCCTCCTCAACTCCTCATCCACAAAAACAATCAAGTCATTCAGCATCCTTCCCTTGCGTCTGCCATGACCAGCGTAAGTTTTGGGTCGAGATATTGCCACTAGGGAGAGGCGAGCATGGAAGCGGAAGCATGAGAGATGTCCCACCTCGATGCGAGAGCAGCCGACATGTCCCACCGCGCGGAACTAGCAGCACAGAGGTCCCGCCGCGCCGCTGAAGCAGCACGGAGGTCCCGCCGCGCCGTCGTTGCAGCAGACTGGTCCGGCCGCGCCGCGGAAGCAGCAGAGATGTCCCGCGCGCTGCGGCGGCCTGGGAAAATTTCTCGCGGGCAGGCGACGACTGTTACAGGCGCATGCATGCGATCGTCCATAGCCAGATGGATCAGATCTCCGGCTGTGCGAGGTTGCAGGACGACATGAAAGCCTCGTTTGAACAGGCTATCGGCGTACTATGGGAGGGCAATGAGAGGCTCCGGGCCGAGCGCGACCTCCTGAGGGAGAAGATCGTCTGAAGTGCAGACCAGCAGGAGGAGACCAGTGCCTTGTTGAAGAGGACCGGCGTCATCGTCAAGAAACTTATGGACGAGAATGACATGCTCCGCAACGAGCTCCAAAGGCTAGTGGAGGAATCCGTGGATGTTCTCAAGCAGCATCTTGAGGACATGAAAGAGCTCATCGCCGCTCGCCGCGGAGACTAGTTCCCGCGGCCTGCATCAAAGCATCAAGAAAGTAGAGATCAGTGAGCCAGATCCATGTCTTCCTTCTTCTTTTGCCCTTGTGTATTTCGGGCGTAGCAGCATGTGGCTTTTTTAATTATCTTTCTAATTATGTAAGACAATTAATCGTCCTTATCTTTCTGTGGAAGATTAATGTTGCGAGGCTGGAATGAAGAAAACTCTTGCTGTGGCGACCCTGGCATTGTTGTTCTTCTAGTTGCTACTGGGCTTCCTCCAGTTTCCTGGTTTCTTTTGATGTAATAATCGGTTCAGGATGTGGATTGTGTCGTCGGTTGTGAAATGTTGGGTTCTAGCGCGGATGGTTGGCCTTTGTTGGCCTCTTGGGATGTTGCGATTTCAATCTGGTAGCTTTTAGTCCTTCGTGTTAGGCTGGAGTTGTGCTGAACTTCCTGTGAATTGTGGTGGTTTTCAGTAATGAAAATCGGAAGGGGCAAGCCCTTCTTTGATCAAAAAAATTTTAATCATCCTTACATATTCATCAGTCTTGCTATAAGTCGCAGTAGATGCTATATAGGTCCGTCAGATCTTACATCAAGATCCGTGCTTTCAGATTTTCTTTTTTCTCTCTTAAATCTCAGTCGAGTGAGACATAGCCACGCCATTAAACAGAGGCTCGGGCGCCATTGATGGAGACCTTGGGAGAGAGGTGGACGGCAGATGGAGGTCAAAGGGCTCTCCTCCCGATAAGCACGCGCAGGGGTCTGATCGCACGCCTCTCGTACTCAAATAGCTACCCTGCATGGCGCCTCCTAGCTAATAAAAAATGGGGACGCGTGGCGGCACGTAAATGGTACTAGTAAGTAGAACGCCCACAGTTTCAATAATACTTGTGTTTCCGATTGTAACGTGACAGCACTTGTTCCTAAATGACTTTGTTGATTGTTAATGTGTGCGCCTTCGCAAATCGGACTGCAAATTTACCACAGCATGTTGGTGCCATGTAATGGCACCAAGCCAAGTTTCATTATTTTCATGCATGTTTTGGATTTACAGGAATTGAAAAACTAAGTTTCTCAATGTTTCCAACCCAGCCACGACGCCCAGAATTTTGAAGTTCATTCCCATTTCTTGCATGGAACCTACAAATTTACCCGAGGATACACATGTGATTTTTCAACCAACTTTGGTGGACTGGAACATGTGCTTGTATTTCAAATTTGAATTATGCACACAAAGGCGACACGTTCCCTCCCAGAACCACGAGCCTTCTTGAGAGAAGCTCTGATTTGCAAGAAGCTTATACCGAAATTTGTTCCTATTCGGAAAAAAATTTACCACGGCATGGTACTACCATGACATGACACCCTGCCAAGTTTCATGATTTTAAAACCAAGTTTCTCAATGTTCTTGACCGAGACAAGATGGCCAGATGTTTTAATTTTATTCTCATTTTTTGCATGGGACCTACTCCCTCCTTCCATCTATATAGGGCCTAATGTGTTTTTCAAGACAGCCTTTGACTATTGACAAGATTAATAGCACATGAGATGTATACTATGAAAATTA
Organism: Triticum urartu; assembly: GCF_003073215.2. NCBI lineage: Eukaryota > Viridiplantae > Streptophyta > Magnoliopsida > Poales > Poaceae > Triticum > Triticum urartu. The sequence goes on along the minus strand of NC_053024.1, from coordinate 630,627,248 downwards.
TATTATTGGAAGCTCCTTTGACATACAAATTTGAAGGTATGCTTTGTGTAAGTTGCATGTCATATATTACTGCTCTAACGTTTGGTCAAAGTTAGCCTCGAAAAACGCATTAGGACCTATATAGAAGGAAGGAGGGAGTAGAAATTCACCCGAGGACACAAATGTGATTTTTCAACCAACTTTGGTGCACGGGAGCATGTGCTTGTAGTTCAAATTTGAATTATGCACATTAAATGACCAAAAACTCAATTAATGTGTAAATAAGGCCAAACAAAGCCGGAATAATTCCAAAATTTAACAGGGCACTCATGTAGTTATATGTTGCCTTTGTAAATAAACTCAAGGGGGACAACGTATATCGTTTTGCACTAAAAGGTGGCACGTTCCCTCTCAGAACCACGGGCCTTCTTGAGAGAAGCTTCGGTTTGCAAGAAGCTTATACCAAAATCTATTCCTATTCGGCCATTTTTTTACCACAACATGGTAGTACCATGACATGACATCCACGCCAAGTTTCATGATTTTCAGACGTGTCTTGGATTTACAAGAATTTTAAAACCAAGTTTCTCAATGTTCTCGGCCGAGCCACGATGCCCAGATGTTTTAATTTTATTCTCATTTCTTGCATGGGACCTAGAAATTCACCCGAGGACACAAATGTGATTTTCCAACCAACTTTGGTGCACGAGAGCATGTGCTTGTAGTTCAAATTTGACTTATGCACATTAAATGACCAGAAACGCAATTAATGTATAAAAAACGACAAACGAACCCGGAATAATTCCAAAATTTAATAGGGCACTAATGTAGTTCTATGTTGCCTTTGTTAAGAAACTCAAGGAGGGGGCCAGCGTATATCGTTTCACACTCAAAGGTGGCACGTTCCCTCTTAGAACCACGAGCTTCCAAATTGGCCCAATTTTTTACCACAACATGTTAGTGCCATTACTTGACACCATGCCAAGTTTCATGATTTCCAGGCGAGTTTTGGATTTACATGAATTTAAAATCAAAGTTTCTCGATGTTCTTGGCCGATTCATGACGCCCAAATGTTTGAATTTCATTTCAGTTCTTCCATGGAACCTAGAAATTCAACCAAGGACACACATGTGATTTTTCAACCCACTTTGGTGCACCAGAGCATGTGCATGCAATTCATATTTAGATGATGCACAGTAAAAGTCCAGAAACTCAATTAATGTAAAAAAGGCCAAATGAACCCGAAATAATTCCAAAATATAACAGGGCACTCATATAGTTCTATGTTGCCTCTGTAAATAAAATTAGGGGAGAGGCATCGTATATCGTTTCGCACACAAAGGTGACACATTCCCTCTCTGAACCACGAGGCTTGTTGACACAATCTCCGGTTTTGCAAGAGGCTTATACCAAAACTTGTCCCAATTCAGCCAAAAATCATACGTATGAAAACAAGGTTTAGATTATCCCAAACATCTCGCTACCTAGACCAATGATGTACTATGATTTGAATTCAACATAAAATGGATACAAATATTTGAATTGGAGAGCATATGGTACATGTAGTTCATAGTGAAATATGATTACTGCTATATGTATGTTTTTTGTTATCAAGATAATATTTAAATTATTGTATAACTTGACAACAATCGTATTCAAATAAGGAAAATTGATTCAAATTTAGTCCATATGGTAGACGACAATATATATGTTCACATGGTGGAGTAAAATGTTCATATATGATGGAAGATCAAAATGTACGACTACATCAATTATAAACCGCAAGGTCACCTAATGATATATTCGAATTCAACATAACGTGGATTCAAAAATTGAAATTCGAGATCATGGCATCTGTAATCATATAAAAAGGGACATTACTCTTTCTTTGGTGGGAATTGATTTGTTTTTTGTTGTTGTTGAGGGAAGTGTGAATCGATTTGGTACTGTGCAGGGTAATCTTGTTCTCCCTTTGTTTTTAACATTTTTCTTGTAGTTTTTTCAATGGCATCTATAGCGATATAGTAAAAGGGGACATGACTCTCTTGTGTCTTGTATGAATTTTTTTACACGTTCAGTTTGTTCTGCCGAACAAGGAATCCGCACCTTGTTATCCGGAAATTTTCAAGCTCGAGTATCTTTTGTCTCACCTGCTTTGAAACTACCGCTTCTTCAACCCGCGCCGCGCCTTGTTATCCCGAAATTTTCAAGCTCGAGTATCTTTTGTCTCACCTGCTTCAAAACTCCCACTTCTTCAACCCGCGCCGCGCCTTGTTATCCCGAAATTTGGACGCGCGCGAGAACTCCCTCCTTATCCGAAATCACTCCCGCAGCCCAGACACGCGAAATCCCCCTTCTACCCCTCAGCCGGAAATGAAGCTTGATACGTCTCCAACGTATCTATAATTTTTGATTGCTCCATGCTATATTTTCTACTGTTTTGGACTATATTGGGCTTTACTTTCCACTTTCATATTATTTTTGGGACTAACCTATTAACCGGAGGCCCAGCCCAGAATTGCTGTTTTTGCCTATTTCAGTGTTTCGAAGAAACGGAATATCAAACGGAGTCCAAACGGAATGAAATCTTTGGGAACGTGATTTTCTCATCAGATATGATCCAGGAGACTTGGACCCTCCGTCAAAAAAGCCATGAGGCGGCCACGAGGGTGGAGGGCGCCCCCTGCCTCGTGGGCCCCTCGAAGCTCCACCAACGTACTCCTTCCTCCTATATATACCTACGTACCCCCAAACGATCAGATATGGAGCCAAAAACCTAATTCCACCGCCACAACTTTCTGTATCCACGAGATCCCATCTTGGGGTCTGTTCTAGAGCTTCGCCGGAAGGGGAATCCACCACGGAGGGCTTCTACATCATCATCATAGCCTCACCGGTGAAGTGTGAGTAGTTTACCTCAGACCTTCGGGTCCATACTTAGTAGCTAGATGGCTTCTTCTCTCTTTTTGGATCTCAATACAATGTTCTCCCCCTCTCTCGTGGAGATCTATTCGATGTAATCCTCTTTTTGCAGTGTGTTTGTTGAGACCGCTGAATTGTGGGTTTATGATCAAGATTATCTATGAACAATATTTGAATCTTCTCTGAATTCTTTTATGTATGATTGGTTATCTTTGCAAGTCTCTTCGAATTATCAGTTTGGTTTGGCCTACTAGATTGGTTTTTCTTGCAATGGGAGAAGTGCTTAGCTTTGGGTTCAATCTTGCGGTGTCCTTACCCAGTGAGAGAAGGGGCAGCAAGGCACGTATTGTATTGTTGCCATCGGATAAAAAGATGGGGTATTTATCATATTGCATGAATTTATTCCTCTACATCATGTCATCTTGCTAAAGGCATTACTCTATTTTCATTAACTTAATACTCTAGATGCATGCTGGATAGCGGTCGATGAGTGGAGTAATAGTAGTAGATGTAGGCAGGAGTCGGTCTACTTGTCTCGGACGTGATGCCTATATACATGATCATACCTAGATATTCTCATAACTATGCTCAATTCTGTCAATTGCTCAATAGTAATTTGTTCACCCACCATAGAAATACGTATGCTCTTGAAAGAAGCCACTAGTGAAATCTATGGTCCCGGGGTCTATTCCCATCATATCAATCTCCAATCACTTTATTATTTGCTTTGCTTTTTACTTTGCCTTTTATTTTACCTTGCATCTTTATATCAAAAATACCAAAAATATTATCTATCATCTCTATCAGATCTCACTCCCGTAAGTGACCGTGAAGGGATTGACAACCCCTAATCAAGTTGGTTGCGTTGAGCTATTGTTTTTGTGTAGGTACGATGCACTCGCCCGTAGCCTCCTACTGGATTGATACCTTGATTCTCAAAAACTGAGGGAAATACTTACGCTACTTTGCTGCATCATCCTCTCCTCTTCGGGGAAATCCAACACAAGCTCAAGAGGTAGCAAGAAGAATTTCTGGCGCCGTTACTGGGGAGTCTACGCATAAGTCAACATACCAAGTACCCATCACAATCCCTATCTCTCGCACTACATTATTTGCCATTTGCCTCTCGTTTTCCTCTCCCCCACTTCACCCTTGCCGTTTTATTTGCCCTCTCTTTTCCGTTTGCCTTTTTCTCGTTTGCTTTTTGTTTGCTCGTGTGTTGGATTGCTTGCTTGTCGCGATGGCTCTACCTAGATTTGGTGATCTTCACCTTAAAAGGTTAGAAGAGATCGAAAACAACGTCAGGAAGTTTATGGTTTTGCAATTTGAGCATAATAATTTGTTTAGAAACAAGCTTACGGAACAAAAAAGTTTTATGAGTTATATGAATAAAGATCTCGATGATATGTCTAAAGAATTTGATGGTATAAGATCCCAAATTGCTCGTCTTGAAAAGTTGACTGCTGAAATTTCGGATATGCAGGCTACCTTAGTCAATAAGATGGCCGCTAAACCGAATTCCTATGAAAATCAAGATGAAGATCTAAAAGTTATTGATGTGTCCCCTATTAAATCTTTGTTTTGCAATATGAATCTTGATGAAACTGAATATGATCCACCCTTACCTAGACGGTGTTCCAAAAATTCGGAGTATTTAGATCTTGATGATGAAATTGTTAAAAATGGGATTGAAAAGAATAAAACCCTAGTCGTTGCTAAACCCGCTATATTGGATTTCAAGGAATTTAATTATGAAAGTTGCTCTTTAATTGATTGTATTTCCTTGTTGCAATCCGCGCTAAATTCTCCTCATGCTTATAGTCAAAATAAAGCGTTTACTAAACATATCGTTGATGCCTTGATGCAATCTTATGAAGAAAAACTTGAGTTGGAAGTTTCTATCCCTAGAAAACTTTATGATGAGTGGGAACCAACTATTAAAATTAAGATTAAGGATCATGAATTTTATGCCTTATGTGATTTGGGTGCTAGTGTTTCCACTATTCCCAAAACATTGTGTGATTTGCTAGATTTCCGCGATTTTGATGATCGGTCTCTAAACTTGCATCTTGCGGATTCCACTATTAAGAAACATATGGGAAGAATTAATGATGTTCTTACTGTTGCAAATAGGAATTATGTGCCCGTAGATTTTATCGTTGTTGATATAGATTGCAATCCTTCTTGTCCTATTATACTTGGTAGACCTTTCCTCAGAACGATTAGTGCAATTATTGATATGAAGGAAGGGAATATTAGATTCCAATTTCCATTAAAGAAAGGCATGGAACACTTCCCTAGAAAGAAAATAAAATTACCATATGAATCTATCATGAGAGCCACTTATGGATTGCCTACCAAAGATGGCAATACCTAGATCTATCCTTGCTTTTATGCCTAGCTAGGGGCGTTAAACGATAGCGCTTGTTGGGAGGCAACCCAATTTTATTTTAGTTTTTTGTTTTTGCTCCTATTTAGGAATAAATAATCCATCTACCTTCTGTTTAGATGTGGTTTTATCTTTTAATTAGTGTTTGTGCCAAGTTAAACCTATAGGATCTTCTTGGATGATAGTTATTTGATCTTGCTGTAACTTCCAGAAACTTTCGGTTAACGAAAACAATTATTAAAATTCACCAGAACATGATAAAATAGTGATTCTGATTGCTTCTTATCAATAAACAAATTTACTAGGTCTTCTTATTTTGGCTGAATTTTTTGAGTTCCAGAAGTTTGCGTTAGTTACAGATTACTACAAACTGTTCTGTTTTTGACAGATTCTGTTTTTCGTGTGTTGTTTGCTTATTTTGATGATTCTATGGCTAGTAAAATAGTTTATAATCCATAGAGAAGTTGGAATACAGTAGGTTTAACACCAATATAAATAAATAATGAGTTAATTACAGTACCTTGAAGTGGTCTTTTGTTTTCTTTCGCTAATGGAGCTCACGAGATTTCTGTTGAGTTTTGTGTTGTGAAGTTTTCAAGTTTTGGGTGAAATATTTTGATGGATTATGGAACAAGGAGTGGCAAGAGCCTAAGCTTGGGGATTCCCATGGCACCCCCAAGATAATCCAAGGACACGAAAAAGTCAAATCTTGGGGATGCCCCGGAAGGCATCCCCTCTTTCGTCTACTTCCACCGGTAATTTTACTTGGAGCTATATTTTTATTCACCACATGATATGTGTTTTGCTTGGAGCGTCTTGTATGATTTGAGTCTTTTCTTTTTAGTTTACCACAATCATCCTTGCTGTACAAACCTTTTGAGAGAGCCATACATGAATTGGAATTTGATAGAATACTCTATGTGCTTCACTTATACCTTTTGAGCTATATAGCTTTACTCTATGTGCTTCACTTATATCTTTTGAGCTTTATAATTTTGCTCTATGTGCTTCACTTAGATCTTTTAGAGCACGGTGGTGGATTTGTTTTAAAGAAACTATTGATCTCTCATGCTTCACTTAGATTATTTTGAGAGTCTTAAATAGCATGGTAAATTGCTTAATAATAATATGCTTGGTATTCAAGATTTGTAAAACTTTCTTTTGAGTGCGTTGAATACTAAGAAAAGTTTGATGCTTGATAATTGTTTTGAGACATGAAGATGGTAATATTAGAGTTATGCTAGTTGAGTAGTTGCTGTGAATTTGAGAAATACTTGTGTTAAAGTTTGTGATTCCCGTAGCATGCACGTATGGTGAACCATTATGTGATGAAGTCGGAGCATGATTTATTTATTGATTGTCTTCCTTATGAGTGGCGGTCGGGGACGAGCGATGGTCTTTTCCTACCAATCTATCCCCCTAGGAGAATGCGCGTAATACTTTGCTTTGATAACTTCTAGATTTTTGCAATAAGTATATGAGTTCTTTATGACTAATGTTGAGTCCATGGATTATATGCACTTTTCCCATCCTTCCACCATTGCTAGCCTCTCTAATACCACGCACCTTTCGCCGGTATCATACACCCACCATATACCTTCCTCAAAACAGCCACCATACCTACCTATCATGGCATTTCCATAGCCATTCCGAGATATATTGCCATGCAACTTTCCACCGTTTCGTTTATTATGACACGCTCCATCATTGTCATATTGCTAGAATGATCATGTAGTTGACATATTTGTGGCAAAGCCACCATTCATAATTCTCTCATACATGTCACTCTTGATTCATTGCATATACTGGTACACCGCTGGAGGCATCCACATAGAGTCATATTTTGTTCTAAGTATTGAGTTGTAAGAAAAATAAAAGTGTGATGATCATCATTTTTAGAGCATTGTCCCAAGTGAGGAAAGGATGATGGAGACTATGATTCCCCCACAAGTTGGGATGAGACTCCGGACAAAAAATAAAAGAAAAGAAAAGAGGCCATAAAAAAGGAGAAAAGGCCCAACTAAAAAAATGAGAGAATAAGAGAGAAGGGACAATGTTACTATCCTTTTACCACACTTGTGCTTCAAAGTAGCACCATGATCTTCATGATAAATTGTCTCTCGTTTTGTCACTTTCATATACTAGTGGGAATTTTTAATTATGGAACTTGGCTTGTATATTCCAATGATGGGCTTCCTAAAATTTCCCTAGGTCTTCGTGAGCAAGCGAGTTGGATGCACACCCACTTAGTTTCTTTTGTTGCGCTTTCATATACTTATAGCTCTAGTGCATCCGTTGCATGGCAACCCCTACTCACTCACATTGATATCTATTGATGGGCATCTCCATAGCCCGTTGATACGCCTAGTTGATGTGAGACTATCTTCCCCTCTTTTTGTCTTCTCCACAACCACCATTCTATTCCAATATAGTGCTATATCCATGGCTCACGCTCATGTATTGCGTGAAGATCGAAAAAGTTTTGAAAATGTTAAAGTATGAGACAATTGCTTGGCTTGTCATTGGGGTTGTGCATGATTTAAATAGTGTGGTGAAGATAGAGCATAGCCAGACTATATGATTTTGTAGGGATAACTTTCTTTGGCCATGTTATTTTGAGAAGACATAATTGCTTTGTTAGTATGCTTGAAGTATTATTATTTTTATGTCAATATGAAATTTTCTCTTGAATCTTTCGGATTTGAATATTCATACCACAATTGAGAAGATTTACATTGAAATTATGCCAAGTAGCACTCCGCATCAAAAATTCCTTTTTATCATTTACCTACTCGAGGACGAGCAGGAATTAAGCTTGGGGATGCCTGATACGTCTCCAACGTATCTATAATTTTTTATTGCTCCATGCTATATTATCTACTATTTTGGAGTATATTGCGCTTTATTTTACACTTTTATATTACTTTTGGGACTAACCTATTAACCGGAGGCCCAGCCCAGAATTGCTGTTTTTTGCCTATTTCAGTGTTTCGAAGAAACGGAATATCAAACGGAGTCCAAATGGAATGAAACCTTCGGGAACGTGATTTTCTCATCCGATATGATCCAGGAGACTTGGACCCTCCGTCAAGAAAGCCAAAAGGCGGTCACGAGGGTGGAGGGCGCCCCCCCTAGGGCACGCCCCCTGCCTCGTGGGCCCCTCGAAACTCCACCGACGTACTCCTTCCTCCTATATATACCTACGTACCCCCAAACGATCAGATACGGAGCCAAAAACCTAATTCCATCACCGCAACTTTCTGTATCCACGAGATCCCATCTTGGGGCCCGTTCCAGAGCTTCGCCGGAAGGGGAATCCACCATGGAGGGCTTCTACATCATCATCATAGCCTCTCCGATGAAGTGTGAGTAGTTTACCTCAGACCTTCGGGTCCATAGTTAGTATCTAGATGGCTTCTTCTCTCTTTTTGGATCTCAATACAATGTTCTCCCCCTCTCTCGTGGAGATCTATTCGATGTAATCCTCTTTTTGCAGTGTGTTTGTTGAGACCGCTGAATTGTGGGTTTATGATCAAGATTATCTATGAACAATATTTGAATCTTCTCTGAATTCTTTTATGTATGATTGGTTATCTTTGCAAGTCTCTTCGAATTATCAGTTTGGTTTGGCCTACTAGATTGGTTTTTCTTGCAATGGGAGAAGTGCTTAGCTTTGGGTTCAATCTTGCGGTGTCCTTACCCAGTGAGAGAAGGGGCAGCAAGGCACGTATTGTATTGTTGCCATCGGATAACAAGATGGGGTATTTATCATATTGCATGAATTTATTCCTCTACATCATGTCATCTTGCTAAAGGCATTACTCTATTTTCATTAACTTAATACTCTAGATGCATGCTGGATAGCGGTCGATGAGTGGAGTAATAGTAGTAGATGCAGGTAGGAGTCGGTCTACTTGTCTCGGACGTGATGCCTATATACATGATCATACCTAGATATTCTCATAACTATGCTCAATTCTATCAATTGGTCAACAGTAATTTGTTCACCCACCGTAGAAATAGTTATGCTCTTGAGAGAAGCCACTAGTGAAATCTATGGCCCCCGGGTCTATTCTCATCATATCAATCTCCAATCACTTTATTATTTGCTTTGCTTTTTTACTTTGCCTTTTATTTTACCTTGCATCTTTATATCAGAAATACCAAAAATATTATCTATCATCTCTATCAGATCTCCCTCCCGTAAGTGATCGTGAAGGGATTGACAACCCCTAATCGCGTTGGTTGCGTTGAGCTATTGTTTTTGTGCAAGTACGAGGGACTCACGCGTAGCCTCCTACTAGATTGATACCTTGGTTCTCAAAAACTGAGGGAAATACTTACACTACTTTGCTGCATCATCCTCTCCTCTTCGGCGAAATCCAATGCACGCTCAAGAGGTAGCAAAGCTCCACGTCGCGGTGTCAAAACCGGTGGGGGTACGCTGGTAACTTACCCTACATTTCGGACAAGCGCGTCCCTAAGCGTGGCTCCCCCCTCCCCCTTCGCCCCCCCCAATTCGTACACCGAAGCCGCCAAAACCCGCGAAACCCCACGCTCCTCCGTCGGCCTCCCGACCGCCGCCCAGCCGGAGATTCTTCCCCGACTATGTCGTCCACCGCAACAGATCGCCTTCCCTCATCCACCGCACCAGATGAGGATCCATTGTCGATCTCGTCGTCCCGCCGGATCAGCCGCCCCGTCCTCCACCTCCAAGGAGCTGCCCCGACGTTCTCCTCGTCTATCGCGCCACCTCAATCCCCACAGCATAATCTTGACCTACCCCACCGAAACCGCACCACCCTCACCAATTCCTCCGATGAACCCGAGGCCAACTCGGCGCCACCAAGGAGGTTCTGCACTCACCGCTGCATTTTATCTTTTATTCAATCTCACGGGGCTGCCGGTGCTCGATACCGAGCAGACATGGCATGTCTCCATCGACGGCGCCGTCGCCGGCCACATCATCCACGGCGTCTCTCCCCCATGCCGTTGCTTCCTCGGCGGCGACTTCCACAATGGCACTAGCTGCAACTGCTCTGGCTCTCGCTCGCGCTGCGACTCTGTTCTTGCTGTCGGTCGCGCTGCTGCACTACTCCTGCTTTCGTTCGTGCTACTGCTCTGCTCTTCCTCTCGCTTGCGCTGCTGCTGCTGCTGCACGACCTCCGGCAGCTATAGGAGTTGCTGCTTTAGCACTCGCTCACGGTTCTACTGCACAACTTGCTCTCTGCTAGTGCGTTCCCTGCTCGAGCGTCTGCTGATTTAGATCACTGCTTCTCTGCTACTAGTGCTCGAACGCCCTAAACATCTATTGCGATGCTCTGTTACTAGTTCAATCAGTTTCGGCAGTAAAATTCAGTTTCAACTGTGAAGTTCATTTTCTTCAGTTAAGTTCAGAGTGAACAGTACTTACAGCATCTGTCGGAGCGGCCGTGGCGCGGCTGATGCATTTTACATTTAGCACTTTTTGGTGATGTATTTTACATCATCTATTGCAGATGATATTAGGGTCCCACTTCAGATTAACGTTGTCTGTCTTGTCATGCTTCAGCCTCGTCGCCGTACACCTTAGCGGAGCTGCTCCAACGACGGAACCGTCCATCACAGCGGAGCAGTACCCTCGGCGCCATTTCCAGAGACCTCGGATCTTCTTCCCCGCCTCCGACAGTCACACCAGCATCATCACCATCCTCCACGTCCAACCCAATGATGCTGAGGTCCACAAGGCTATGCCAAAGAGGTTGTACACTCGTCGCATCACTTTGTTTCTCCATTCCTCTGTTCTTCCAATTCATGTGAGCCAAACACCCAGGTTGACTGAAATCCTATGTTTCCACATGCTCTGTTTTGCACGTGCATTCTTATCCTATTCCTGTGTTTTTCCTGTCCCTGCATTTATAGAATCCTCCAATTCTAAGGAGCCCTTACAGATTTACTTCATTTTCAGATAGGCGTCAAAGAAAACTCTGTGTGTTATGTCCTGCTCCTGCCGTGCCGTCATCCACCCCACCAGAGGTGCACCATCGACAAAAGCGTTCACTGCAGCAGAGATCCCCCCTGCAGACTTCCTTTCGCCGCCTTAGATCATCTTCCCTGTTGATGGCAGCCACGCCAACTGCATTACCATCATCGACTGAGCAGATGAACCTGAGGACTACACAGTTCCGGAAGAGAGGTCGCAGTCTTTCGTGTTTGCTTACGTTATACATCGGTTATTATTACCTGCTACTTTATCGTTCAATCTTGAGTTTTGAATTTCCCATGGGTCTCATATCGAGCCAGCAACGAATAGTATCTGTTTACTATCTGGTTCATCTGGGGTCTTCTATGTCGTTCATGTTGGGTGGGCAACAAACAATAGATGATCCATTGTCTATCTTTTTAAACTAAAGCTATAATCTACCTGCTATCATTAGTTTTGGATCCATCCACTCGTTTGCTACCATCAGTCCTGATTTTTGCATGCACCCCTTAGGCCTTACAAAATCTAACTATTTTTTATTATGCATGTCAGATATTGTACACAATCGTACAGAACATGTAGAGAAAAAGAGAAGACCGTTGCGTGCGAATATAATGTCATGTAGACGCCGCTCCATGGTGGGCGAAGTGCCCCCCCTCCTGCATTTCTAGATTGTATTCCAGAGGAAGATAACTGTTCAGATGGAAATTCAGAAGGAGCCGACCACGCTTGTTTACCACCTGAGGTGTTTGCTCTAACCTGGCATGCTGATGTTGGTCATATCATGCATATGGAGCCTTGCATTGCTTACATTATACATCTTATATGTCATCAGCTTAGTTTAGATTTGCTTTGTGTGAATGCCACCTGTTTGGTTTCTATATCATACTCCCACAATTCCTAAATATTTGTCTTTTTAGAGATTTCAACAAGTGACTACATACGGAACAAAATGAGTGAATCTACACTCTAAAATATGTCTATATACATCCGTATGTGGCAGTCCATTTGAAATCTCTAAAAAGACAAATATTTAGGAACGGAGGGAGTATATGGGAATTATGCAATGCCATCTTCTTTAGCCAGGCATCATATACGTGAATCATGCAATGCCATCCTGTTTAGCCAGTCATCGTATATGTGAATTGTATCGTGCCATATTTTTTTCCAAATGTATACCATTTGTCAACAATGTTTATACAGTCATCTACTCTTCCTGTGCATCAGCCATTTGAGTCGGTCATGGGAAAATCTGGAGTGAAAACAAGGTCTTCTGAGCAGTCAGTGCTACCTGTCGATGCAGATTTCTTGCTGGTTACAGATAGCTCCGCAGAGGAGGATTCAGAGAGAGATGACCAGTCATATCCCCCCCCCCCGAGGTGCATGATCTAATTTGGCTGGGTTATATTGCTCATATCATGCATATGGTGTCTTGCATTGCCATGCCATCTGGTTAGATTAGACATGCTTTGTGTGAATGCCTCCTGTTTGCTTTCTATATCAGATATGTGAATTATGCAATGCCATGTTTTTCAACCAGTTATCATATATGTTAATTATGCACCGCCATGGAGCCAGGCAACATATATGTGAATTATCTAATGCCATCTTTTTTTATTACGTATTCCATTTGTCGAAAATCTATGTATATTGAACTACTTTTCATGTCTATCAACCATTTGAGCCGGTTATGGAAAAATCTGGAGTGAAAACAAGGTCTTCAGAGCAGGCAATGGTACATGTTGAAGCATATATCTCGATGGTTACAGGGAGCTCCTCAGAGGAGGATTCAGAGACAGATGACCAGCCCTATATCCCACCTGAGGTGTATGCTCTAAGTTGCAATGTTTATATTTCTCATATGACGCATATGGTGTCTTGCATTGCTTAGTTTGGACATCATATGCACAATATTGAATTCTATCTGCTTAGTTTAGAGATCATACATGCGAGTGCCAGCTGCTTAGTATATGAATCAATTATGTCTATTATATCATGCCGTCCTGTATACTTAGACAACATGTATGTGAATTATTTCATCCCAACCTATTTTAGAAAGACATCATATAGTTTTGTCATGTCATCCTGTTTAGGTACTCATCATATGTTGAATTATGCCATTATATCCTGTTAAGTTATCCATCATATATCTGAAACTGTGTCATGCTATCCTATTTAGTTAGGCATCATATATGTGAAATTGTGTCATGCTGTGGCGCACCACTCCCACGGTGCGCCATTACTAGTTTTCAAAAAAATATAAAAATAAATTGAAAAAAATTACTAGTGGCGCACCGTGGATGTGGTGCGCCATTACTAGTTTAACTAGTAATGGCGCACTATCCCCTGGTGCGCCATTACCCATTACTAGTTTTGAAAAAAGATAAAAAAAATTGAAAAAAAATTGAATTTTTTTTACTAATGGCGCACCATGGATGTGGTGCGCCATTACTAGTTTAACTAGTAATGGCGCACTATCCCCTGGTGCGCCATTACTAGTTTTGAAAAAAAAATTAAAAAAATCTTGTTACTAATGGCGCACCGTGGATGTGGTGCGCCATTAGTATTTGGACACTAATGGTGCACCAACACAAGGTGCGCCATTAGTATATAGTAATGGCGCACCACATGTCTGGTGCGCCATTAGTGTCAATTTCATCTATAGCCCTTTTCCTAGTAGTGTGTCTTAAAAATATATGAGTTGAACTGTGTCTCTATCTTGATTAGGGAACATAAACTAGAATGATATGGACAATACAGTGACCATAGTACATATATATATATATATATATATATTTGTTTCATGTTGTTATCCTGTCCACCTTACTACTAAACTGGTTTACCAAAATGAGTTTCGTATACTACAAGCTACACCTATGATGTGTCTGCTTGTTTCTCTTGTAGTATGCAAATAGAATATTGGAGAAGAGCACCCCACTATGCAATGGTAGATAAAGTAATGCAGATAAGGTTCAAGATAGTGAGACGACCCTGTTGGTCTCCAAGAAAGGTGATAAAAAGATCTTGTATATAGTGAGAAAACCCCACAGTCCTGCATTGATGTAGTGTTCAAGTTACTGGCCAGTACCGCTGGCACAAGCTCTTCAAACTCGCTGCCTGAATCACTTCGGCTTCTTCAGTCTCAGCTACAAGCTGAAAGGCATCAGTCAGCTATGCTGCGGCAAGAAGCCGAAGGACTGAGGAAGTCCCTGCAGAATTCAGATGCGTACTTTCTTGTGCAACAGCAAGCGCTGGAGGATTTAAGCGCCAAACAAGAGAAAGTTAATAAGCTTGCTAAGCATCTTGCCAGCATTATGGGTACCCAGGATATTGTTTCTTGAACTCTTCTGAAGTGGTTTCAGTTCTGGACTTGTTTTGCTGCGGTGTTTATATGCTGCTTTGTTCCCTATATTTGCACTGGTGGCGAACTTTGATGCCCAGTGGATGTAATATGTGTAATAGCCGTGATAGCCTAGCATAAGTTGCTTGCTTATTTATTTCCTTGTTGTCTTGTTTATTTGTTTGCTTGTAGTCAGTGCAGTTCTTTTTCCGCGGTTTTCTAGTGGCTGCAATAACCTATTTTTTAAAACTAGGCCACAATAACCATGGGCTAATATTTACTGTAGTGACACTGGGCCTCCTACGGGCCGTAGAAACAGTGGGCCTTCTACGGGCCGTAGAAACAGTAGGCCTTCTACGGGCTGTAGAAACAATGGGCCTTCTACGGGTCATATCATAAATGGGCCTTATACGGGCCTTATGATCGATTGGCCAAACATGGGCCAACAACAGGCCGCATTATGGCCGTAAACAGGCTAGAGTTGGAATCGTCCGTTCATGGGCCGACCATAACGGGCCATCATTAATAGGCCGTATTTGATGACGCTATGAAAACGGCCCGACATATTAACGGACCACAAACGGGCCGACTGTAACCACTGGCTGAATTTGGCCCACAAGCAGAAATGATAGTAACGGGCCGTAAGTAAACGAATGCTGGAAATGAGCCCAAGAATAAATGGGCTCTGAGAAGGCCGAAAGATAACATGGGCTGGAAACGGCACAACGGAATAACAGGCCCTTAATGGGTATAAAGTGATACATTGTTCATTACGGGCCAGTTTCACCACGGGCCGTTAATGGGTGTAAAGTGATACACTGTTCATTACGGGCCAGTTTCACCACGGGCCGTTAATAGGCCAAGAGTTACATAGGGCCTCATATGGGCCGAAAGACGTCATGGGCCATACATGGGCCAGAAGTGAAAACGGGCTGGAATCATATTGGATGGCCCAAGTGACGCTACTGGGCCTAATTCGGATAGGGCGTAACGGGCCTTGGGTTAGCGGGCTATAAATGGGCTATATGCGAACAGGCTGTTAACAGGCTTTCCATGGGCCGGCCCGCCACCTTTTGACCAATTTGTAGGATCGGAAGTATGTCTAGAGGGGGGTGATTAGACTACTTGACCAAATAAAAATCTATTCTTTTCCCAATTTTAGTTCTTGGCAGATTTTAGCTATCTTAGCACAAGTCAAGCAATCTCCACACAATTCAAGCAAGCATGCAAAAAAGTATATGAGCAGCGGAAAGTAAAGCATGAAACTTGCAAGAATGTAAAGGAAAGGGTTTGGAGGATTCAAACGCAATTGGAGACACGGATGTTTTGGCGTGGTTCCGATAGGTGGTGCTATCGTACATCCACGTTGATGGACTTCAATCCACGGAGGGTAACGGTTGCGCGAGTCCACGGAGGGCTCCACCCACGAAGGGTCCACGAAGAAGCAACCTTGTCTATTCCATCATGGTCATCGCCCACGAAGGACTTGCCTCACTAGCGGTAGATCTTCACGAAGTAGGTGATCTCCTTGCCCTTACAAACTCCTTGGTTCAACTCCACAATCTTGTCGGAGGCTCCCAAGTGACACCTAGCCAATCTAGAAGACACCACTCTCCAAGAAGTAACAAATGGTGTGTTGATGATGAACTCCTTGCTCTTATGCTTCAAATGATAGTCTCCCCAACACTCAACTCTCTCTCACAGGATTTGGATTTGGTGGAAATAAGATTTGAGTGGAAAGCAACTTGGGGAAGGCTAGAGATCAAGATTCATATGGTTGGAATGGAATATCTTGAGCTCAACACAAGTGTAGGTGGTTCTCTCTCAGAAAATATGTATTGGAAGTGTAGGCATGTTCTGATGGCTCTCTCCACGAATGAAGAGTGAGTGGAGGGGTATATATAGCCTCCACACAAAATCTAACCATTACACACAATCTGCCAAACTCGGTGGGACCGAATGGTTAAACTCGGTCGGACCGATTCAGCAAACCTAGTGACCGTTAGGATTTCGGTGGGACTGATATGCAACTCGGTAGGACCGATATGGTTAGGGCTCGGGCATAACGTAATCTCGGTGTGACCGATTACACAAACTCGGTGGGACCAGTTTTGGTAATAAGCTAACCAGAGAGTTGGTGAGGTAAACTCGGTGGGACCGATTCGCTCATCTCGGTGAGACCGAAATGTTACAAAAGGGAAACAGAGAGTTTACATTGCAATCTCGATGGGACCGATCGCTCACTTCGGTTAGACCGAAACGTTACGAAGGGGAAATAGAGAAATTGCAATCCCATCTCGGTGAGACCGAGATCCCTATCGGTGAAACCGAATTGCTAGGGTTTGTGGCAGTGGCTATGACATGTGAAACTCGGTGGCGCCGGATAGAAAGAATTGGTGGGGCCGAGTTTGACTTTTGCTTTAGGTCATATGTGGATGTGGGAAGATAGTTGAGGGTTTTGGAGCATATCACTAAGCACATGAAGCAAGAGGCTCATTAAACAACACCTCATCCCTCCTTGATAGTATTGGATTTTCCTATAGACTCAATGTGATCTTGGATCACTAAAATATAAAATGTAGAGTCTTGATCTTGAAGCTTGAGCCAATATTTTGTCCTTATAATTTTGAGTGATCCACTTTGCTCATCCATGCCATGCCATCCATTGAGCTTTCCTGAAATATTACTCTTGGAATAATGTTAGCTCAATGAGCTATATGTTGTTAGGAATTACCAAAACCACCCAGGGATAGTTGCACTTTCAATCTCCCCCTTTTTGGTAATTGATGACAACATATAGATCAAAGCTTCGACAAATGATAATAAGAGTGGAATATATCGTCGCTTTGAGAAGTATTTGATAAGCAAGAGCTCCCCCTAAATTTGTGCATATTTTAAGGTTTGCTTTGGACTGCAAATACACAAAGAGTTAGAATATTGGGTTACTCTTCCATGTCACATACATCTTGGTGGAGCGCTCAAAATGATAAGAATTAAGTACTTGCACTCATCACCAAGCAAAGTGAATGATCAAAATAGGGATAAACTGATAGTAACATCCAACAAGCATTAAGTGTAGCTTATGATCAAACACATGATCATCAATGCCTCACAGATTAAGGCATAGTATCTCAAGCACTCAAAAGCAATTGAAGTTTCAACCAAGAAGACAAGAGAGAACAAATGCAAACTCTCTCTCTCGAAGCCTATGATCTATACATTTTTCTCCCCCTTTGGCAACAAGTTACCAAAAAGTTCATAGAAAATGCATAGCACTAAACGACTCTCAGGCTTGGTCTTCAGTTGGTGGAGTCCGGATGACGCCAAGGATGAAGGCTTCAATAGAAGTGGTTGGAGCTGCTGGGGTAGGAGCTGGAGCTGGTGGAACTGAGGCTGTAGCTGGTGCAGAAGTAGTGGCTCTGGTGTCAGGAACTGGCACTTTAGATGATCTCTGAGCTCTGGGCACTCTGGCAAATGCATCAATTGTGGTCTTGCCCTTCCTCTCCTGCATATCATCCTGTAGTTGCTCCACAGCAGACTGAATCTCAGTTACTTTCACATCTAGGTCATAGAACTTTTGTTCCATGATTCTTGCCAGGCTCTCTTGGTTGCGAGTCAGGGTGGCCAGTCCTTTCTCAATTCTCAGAGTTGATGTTATCAGGTAACCGAGCTGCTCCTGCTTGTTCTTCAAAAAGTACTCAGATGCCTCCTCTTGAGTTGGCATCCTGGCAGCTTTCTCCATCTTTGCCTTCTCCCTCTTTGCTTGAGCTTGTGCAGATGATGGTTCATTCTCATTCATCACAACTTGATTGTCCTCAAAGTCTAGATGGATGGGCAGGTGTTCCTTATCCAACAGATATATGCCTGTGCCCATCTTTGAGTTAATCAACTCCTGAATTTGTGGGGCATATCCACATCTCCTCTTCTGATCAGCTGCTGTCCTCTTGATAGTCTCAACTATGAGGCTCATTACCTTGAACTTCTGTGGCACATCAAAAATGTGAAGCAAGTTTATTGCATGGCCTCTAATCATCTTGTGATCACCTGACTTGGGAAAGAGAGTGTGCCTTAGAATCCAGTTGATTGTAGGCAGCCCTGACAGAAGGAAGTGAACTGACCCAAACTTGAAAGTTTCAAGTGCTTTGTCTGGGATCTCCTTGTACATGTTTGACATGGAATTGTGATCCATCTTCCTCTTGGCATAGATATCCAAGTCATCTTCTTGCTCTTCTGGGGCATTGATCAGCTGAGCCCATTCTGCAACTGTAGACTGGTATCTGGTGCCTTCTGACATCCATACTATCCTGCCATCTGGATAGAAATGTGATGTGGAGTAGAATTGCATTATGAGCTCCTCATTCCACTTTGTGAGCTTCTGCCCAACAAAGTCTGCAACTCCACAAGCTTTGAAGCTGTCAAGCACTCCAGTATAGTGTTCTTCATTCTCCTTGATATATTCCCAGTCAACCCATCTCATGTCTCACACTATGGGTTTCTTATCCAGCAGCATTGTCTCATAAAAGTCTTGCTGTTCCTTGGTGTGGAACCTGTAATCAACAGAAGTTCTTCTCCTTGAAGCATATGGATCTTCCTCTCTCCATTTCCTCAGCCCTGAATCTCTCCTGATTTTCATGTCCTCAGCCACAGGATGAGCATCATTGTGGTCTGGAATCTTGGGCTTGAGCTTCCTGAGAACTTGTCCTTCTTCTTCTTCTTCAGCAGCAACATCAGGCACTGGGGCCTTGTTCTTTCTAGCAGCAGATATGTTCCTGGTGTTCCTCTTAGGTGCACTCTTGGGCTTGGAGGCAGCTTTGGGTGCTTCTTTGGGCTTGGATGAAGCAGCCCCTGACCCTATGGCATCACCCATAAGCTTCTGTGCCTTGGGTGCTGGTGCAGCAACCTCTTCTTCCTCTTCTCCCTCAGAGTCTCTCTTCATGCAGGGTTTGCCAAGAACTTTGGCAGTAGTAGTTCTGGCTCTCTTTTTCTTCTTGTCTCGGCCACCTGCTTCCTCTTCAGATTCCATGGTAAACTTCATGGTTTCTCAAGTGGCAACCTTCCTAGGCTTGGAAGTAGGAACTCTCCTTGTAGGTGCCTTTTTCTGCATTCCAGGTTTCATGGCTGCAGCTGACCCATATTCTTTCTTGAACACCTTCTTCTTAGAAGTGGCTTCCTCTTCTGCACATAATCTTCATCCTCTGATTCAGAAGTTATCTTCCTGCTAGCTCTAGTGGCAGCCTTAGGCAAGTTGCTTGGGGTGCTCCTGCTACCCTCATCAGAGCTACTAGAGGGACTAGTGCCCTCACTCATGTGAACCTGCTCCTCTGATTTGTTCTGGCTGTCACTCTGGCCAAACATGTTGCAAACTCTGACTGCTGACCCTGTGAATAGATTATAGATGAGATAGAGTGGGTGAACATCACAAAATGCCGAGATTGTTGCAAAAGAATGAATCAAAAACTTAGTTTTAGTTTTCTACAGAAAGCATTTCGGATCAACCGATTTGCAAACTCGGTGATACCGAAGCAGCTTTTGGAACCAAAACTAGTGAACTCGATCAGACCGAGTCACAGTTCGGTGGCACCGAGACTGCTAGGGTTTCACAAAGTCCTGAACTCGGTCACACCGATTTGCAGTTCTCGGTCAGACCGAGAACCACATGTGCAATGGCCGAGGCCGAATCGGTGGAACCGAGTTCCGCAACCCGGTGAGTCCGAGATGGTTTCGGCGGAAACCTAAGCCTAAATTTTCGAATCGCATCTATTCTAAGGATTGTTTTGACTGGATAGAGGTGTTTTAATTGTAGCAAGAATCATAAAGAACACAATGTGCTAGGAATCAGATGGGGATAGCACTGTGATCGAGTCCATACCCTAGCTCGGCGGTGAACTCGCTACGGCGGCAACGGCGGAGACGAGATCCGTTAACGGCGGCGGAGACCAGCGATAGGAGGCGGTTGGCGACGAGGAGGACGATCCGGAGACCCAGGAGGCAGAGCGAGCTATGCGCGGGCGAAGAGGTTTCGGAGAAATTTCCAAAATTTTGCCCGTGGGTATATATAGGCCGACCCTGTCGGTGTGACCGAGTGGAATAACTCGGTGGCACCGAGATGCATAACTGTTGATAGTTATAGCAACTCGGTGTGACCGAAAAGTTCAAATCGGTTGCACCGAGGTGAAAACCTAGATCGACTTAGTGATCTCGGTATGACCAAAATGTAGGAATCAGTCAGACCGAAAAGCACAAAGAAGTTTTGGAAGTTTAAGTCTATGACAAATCGGGGACTCCGAGTGCTCCTCACACAGAGTGGTTTGAATCTGACTTGATCAAATTTTGTGATGTAGCATGAATAGAGTTTGAGATGAGAAAAGCATAGATAGCTGGAGAGGGTTCTTAGGCATTCTTGTCCATCCACTTGGCAAGAGAAAAGAAAACTAATCAATCAAAACAACAAGTGGATGTCCTCGAATGAGTAAAATATGCAATCAACATGCTCACACAATAAAATGGCAATTGAAATATGTGACAAAGCATGCACAACCAATTCTAGCATCTATCAAGCAATTGGCGATTACTAGGTCATCTATATATGAGTATATTGACTTAGGAGTCAAATGAGAACATTTGATCATAGGTCATACTCATCGTTTAAGCACAAGTGGGGTTACCACTTTTACATAAAGCATTGTTGTGTTCACACCATTAGAGTTGCTTTAGCTCAATTCTTAGAGTAAAGCTCCCCCTAGATGTGATATCCCCCCTAAGAGGGATGAACTAACCTTGGGTTTTGTCGATGATGACTTCATGTAGATGTTGAAGATGTGGATGCTCGAAGTTGATGTAGATCATTTGGAGCTATCCATTGGAGTGAATTGCACTTTCAATTCCTACACGGGTTAGTCCCACAAGGAACAAACAAGGATATCCATAGACATAGAGTGATGCACTGTCGGGGGTTTGGTGCGACATATGCCAACGGATGGCTTATCATGGTGGGGGCGAGTAGAACGTCACCGGTGCCTGGAAACGGGATGAGGCGAAGACATGCATGCCAGCGAATCTTACCCAGCTTCGGGGCTCCCCGGGGAGATAATAACCCTATTGCTGCTCTGCGGGGTCTCCGCATGATCACTATAGTCAAGGGTTTACACGGTTGCTCCTTGAGCTGTGTATGGTGGTAGGAGAGGGCAAGGCTAGCTCTCTCCCTCTATCTGGTGACGTATAGAACTTCTGGGATCCAACCCTTTGCATGGGTGCCCTGGGGGTTTATATAGGCCTACCCCCCAAGGGTACAATGGTAGTGTGATTGGGCGTGGGCCCAGCCGTCAGTGTCTCCGACCTCCGACTTCTCCGCCGGCTGCTAGGGCCCGCCGACTAGTGGGCCCCGCCGACTGGTCTGGTATGGAGCCGACAGGCCGCGTCCGCCGCGGGCGGGTCTTGCCGGCTGCTGATTACTGTAGCCGTGCTCCTGATGATGCAAGCTTGGTCATGGGGTCATGGCAACAGCCCCGCCGCCTGGCGGGCGATCACTGTGGCCACTCCCCATCTCTTCTTGATTAATGGCGCGTGGGCCCCAGGGGAGGGCTTGGCCGACTCCCCTGGGCCGACTCCCGTTGGGTCCGACTGGCGGTGCTCCCGCCGTCTCCCGAGGTCTCGCTGGCTGGTGGGCCCTGCCGCCTCCAGGCCGTGCAGACAAGCCGTCGTGGGCGCAGGACCAGGTACAGTGGTGCTGATGTCAGGGCCGGCTGGGCAATAGTGCCACGCCGCGGGGAGATCTTCCCAAGTACGGCGCGCTGTAGCCATGCTTGCCCTTGGTAAGGGGCGGGGAGTGGGCTTCATTGTAGCCACGCCCCTGCCCCGTCCCCCTTGATGAGGTCACGGTTTGTTGGAGTCGCCGGCCGACTCCCCAAAGCCGGCTTCTCTGGAAGTCGTCCCTGGGACTCGGCCGTGAGCGGGCAGTCAGCCGCCTTGCCGTAGACTCCCCAGGAGGCGGCTCTTTGCCCTGTGGTCTTGAGGGGCGCAGCTTGCCCTGATGTCTTGAAAGGTCATGGGCCTCGGGTTGGCCTACCCGTGGCCCATTACTCCGAAAGTAGTCCCTGAAGCTGGTGAGGCACCGCGGACGATCGGCCGAGAAGCCTCAGCAGCTTCTTTCTCCGGATGCTCGACACACGGTCTTGATTGACTTCCCCTGGGCCGACTAGACGGAGTCGGACTCGCCGGACTCGGGCTCACTCTATTCCGACTTGCTCAGTAGTTCGAACATCGCGGCGGGATTTCAAGTGGCGTGCTAGCTAAGCTTCCAGGCCGCCGCCCGTTCTTGGCCTGTCACGGGGGGGCACGTGGCTAGGCCGTCCTGCCAGCCCACGCGCGCGACGGGACAGGCCCATAGGCGGGGCCCGCCACTACCGCGCCTCGGCGCCCGAGCGGATCCGCTGTGGCCCTGGTGGACGGTTAGGATTCCTGTGGAGTTACTGCACGCAGTAACTTTGCAGGGATCGTGGGTGGCATGGGGTTGTGGGCGCAGTAAATCCCCACGCCCGCCCCCTCGGCTTCGCAGCCCCGAGGGCTATAAGTAGGGGGAAGAGGGGAGCACGCGCGCCCCTCCTTCCCACTGCCCCTTGATTTCTTCCTCCTTGCAGCTCCTTCGCTCTCCTGCTTCCTCTTTTTTCTCTCTCTCTCGCTCGCTCGGCCGCACGCCCAAGCTCCGGCGCACGCTGCGGTGACAGCTCGCGATGATGAGCTCTTCCTTCGCTGCCGCGCCTCCCCCAGTACGCTCCGGCACCTGGGACGGCTCCGAAGTCCACGAAGACCATATCGAGTTCCTCCGCCGGACCCTCGTCTTCCCGGCGAGGATCGCGTGCAGGTGCGCCTTGCGCCGGAGGGGGAGATTTCCCCCGCCCCGCAGGAGGGCGAGCGGGTCATCTTCTGCTCACACTGCTTGCGCGGGCTAGGGCTGCCGGCGAGCAGCTTCTTGCGGTCTTTCATGGAGTTCTACGGACTCTAGCCGCACCACCTCACCCCCAACACAGTGGTGCTGTTGTCCGCCTTCGTGGCTCTGTGCGAAGGCTTCCTCGGAGTCCTCCCCACCCTCGAGCTCTGGGGGTAGTTCTTCTTCTCCAAGCTCGGCACCCAGGCCGTGGGCGTGCCGGCTCAGTGCGGCGCCTTCATCGCCGTGCGAATGACAGGAGCCGACAACCACTTCCCCTCCATCGCGCTGCTGAAGTCGGTGAAGATGTGGCAGCGGTCCTACTTCTACGTCAGGAACGTCGCCACGCGGGGCGACTGGGTCAATCTGCCGGCTTTCGAAGCCGGCCCGCTGGCTGGCAGACTGCCCAACTGGTCGTACCATCACGCGACTCCCAGTGCTGACGCAGTCGGAGGGTCTGACTGGCCCGGAATTACTGGCCACCTTCGTCTCGCCCCGAGTTCTCCCACTCCAAGGCCGCCCTCACCTGATATGCCAGATGAGCGGGGGCCGTGACCCGAGTCGGATGTGCACCAAGGACATGCCTCACGAAGAGGTGGCCCTGATGGTGAACTACCTCTCGGACAGCAGGCTCCCGGAGGACTGGCGATTCGGCAAGGAGCCATACTCCCGCGCCAACCCCCCGCCCGTGGTGAGTCGCCTTTCTTTTCTTTAGATTGTCTTATTCTTGCCGAATCTTGTTCTAATCAGTCTGCTTTTTGGTTAGAATCCCCTTCTTCACCCACCAGCCGGCACCTCGGGGCCGGCCCGTGAGTTCGCCGCCGACCGGGCGGAGAGCGACGTCGACGACCCCGATCTGGGGGCGGCGGCTCTGGAAGATGATGCCGAGGGAGGAGGAGGGACGACAGGCGACTTCAGGCCCTCGACCACCTTTGCCGACTGGCCTGAAGACGACACCGAGGAAGGAGTCACCCCTCGCCATCGGCCAGGAGCCAGACAGCCGGGCGCGGGCTCTTCTGCCGCGTCGGGAGCTCCAGGCGGCGGGAAGAAGCGTCGGGCTACGCCGACTTTGTTCGGCAGCCGGCTAAAGAAGCCCAAGGGCTCGGCTGTGGCGACCAGGCGGGACGAGGCGGGCACGAAGGCCATCCGCTTCCGTAAGGAAGTGAAGAAGCCCCTGTTGGTCTCTGCGTAAGTATTTTGTCTTCAAAGTTTGTTCTTTCTTCGTGCTTTGTCTGAGTCTCTGCTCGCCCCTCTTTCTTTAGGGCTCCCCTCTCTCTAGAGCGGGTTGCTGCCGCCTCCGTCATGGGGTCAGCGGAGACGCCCACACCACTCGGCGGATAGACCCCGCTGCCGACCTCGGGGAGGCGACGGAGCGGAATGCGCAGGAGAAGGGCAATGAAGAAGAAGCCATCCGCCTGGAGAAGGCGGAGGCCGACAGGGCGGAGGCCTCCGCCAAGAAAAAACTAGCGGAGGCTGAAGCCACCGCCGCGGCGAAGCAGCAGGCTGAGGAAGCCGCACGCCGCCAGGCGGCCTTGCTTGTTACCCCGCTGAACTCTGCGCCGCCGCCACCGGAGTTCGCGGGGCAGACTGGAGGAACCGGCGGGGAGAACCTCGTCAAGGAGAGGGAAGGCGGCGAGCCCTCTACTCCGGGAGCGAACGTTCCGCCGCCGCCTCCGCCGCCGTCTGAAGGCGTGCGAGGCGAGCGGCCAACGGACCCTCTGGTGCCGCCGACCGAAGACGAGGCCGTGGCGAGGCTACTCCTCCAGGTCGGCTCGCCAGCGCGCCATCTTCGGGAGAAGGCGACTTCGGCACCCCGCCCCCTGGAAGCCGGCACCGCCAGCTCGGCGGCTCTAGACGGCGAATCGACGAGCGCCGCACCCGTTGGGTGGGTGCGGGGAGGCGGCACAGGGCCACTGAACTGGGCGCTCCTGGACGTCCAGGCGAAGCTCCGCGCTGAGGGCGACGCCCTCCAGAGCTGCACCAAGGCGTTCCTGGCGTCGCGGGCGGCCGTCCGGGTATGTCTTTTCTTTGGGCCTTTATTTTTCTTGTTCCTCTCTCTGGGGGCGCGCCAACGCACCCACTGGGTGTAGTCCCCGAGTTTTGGGTCGGCTGCTGAGCAGGCGGCCTGGAACTCCAATTTGATGGACTTCTGGGTACTAACTTTGTCTGAAATGCTTGTTGCAGGACTACCACAACCTCCGCGTCACCGCCTTCAACCGTAATGTTGAAGAGTTCGGCAAGCGGACCGCCGACTTGGCGGAGAGCCGGAGTAAGTCCTTCTCCTTTTTCTCTTCTCTGCGGGGGCGCGCTAGCGCACCCGCGGGCTGTAGTCCCCGAGATTCGGGCCGACTGCTGAGCAGTCGGGCCAGATCTCCCCGGTGACCTACTTTATTGACGACTGCTGTCTTTCTTTATTTCCTTCAGGGGCCAACGCTGCTCTTCAACAGCAGCTGAGCGAAGCCAACTCCGCCCTGCTCGCCAAAGGGGAGGAGTGCAGCAAGCTCGCCACGGAGCGCGATCTGCTTGCCACTCGGTTGGCAGAGCAGAAGGGGCTGCTCGCGAAGTCGCTGAGGGAGGCGGAGGAGACGGAGGCCGCCCTCCTGGCCGAGTTCGCGAGCGAGCGCTCTTCCTGGTCTGACAAGGAGGCGTTGCTATCCTCTGGCTTCCATGAGAACGAAGACATCGTTGATGGTGAGTCTCTTTGTTTTCTTTCTTTGAGCTGTCGACTTAGGTCGTGCCGACTCCTGGTTTTTGACTCGCTTTTTTGTTTCTTCATGTCTTTTGCAGACTTCTTCCCTGGGCAGTCGCAGGCCTCTATCCAAGCCATCGAGTCCGATCATGCAAGTCGGAGGGCGGAGGGCGCAGAGATCTCCGCTGATGCCCCCCGAACTCTTGATGAGCACATCTTGAGTATCGAGGCTCGCCTCTGGCCGGTGCACCGGATGTTGCGCCGGCTTCAGCGCGTCGGCGCCTAGGCGATCTTCGCCCTTTGGCCGGATATGCAGGCTCCGCGCACCCCCAGCCTGACGGCCAACTGGTTGGAGGTCGCGCTGGTCGCCTCGAGGCTTGGAAGGGCTCTTCGGCCCGGGCTGGAGCGTGCCGGGCCTTAGAGTTCGTCAAGGCGTGGTACCCGGGGCTGGATCTAGACCGGTTGGCCACGCTTCGGTCAGAGGCCCAGTCGGAGCTGGCGGCTGCAGAAGACGCCCTCGTCAAGCGTGCTGTGGCGATCGTCGAGTACACTGACACGAGGATCTTCGTCCCCGAGCGGTCTGAAGACGGCGAGGACGTCCCGCCGAAGTAGTTTGGGATGAACCCAGACTACGGCGAAGACTCGGCGGTGGTGATCGGCTCCAGCGTCAAGGAGGAGGACGAGGCGGAGGATGAGGGCGAGGCGGAGGCACCAGAAGACGGAGCAGACGGCCAGCCTTAGCCCGACCGCGCCTCCAGCAACGAGCCACGTGCGACCGATCCGACTGCTGCCGGAGGCGATCAAGCCGAGACTAGCCGGCCGACCGGCCCGACGACTGACGCTGGCGCCTCCTCCGACCCCCCGACTCCGTCTGCCGCCTCCTAAGCTGCCGCTGTGTCTTTTGTTTTATCTTTTGAAGAACTTGTTAATTCGCACAATTCCACCCACGGGGTGTATTTTGAACCTCTGCTTGACAATTCGGCCAAGGGCCTATGTTATGTAAATTTATATATCTATCCTTTCTTGCTCATTGTTCTTTTGGCTGTTTTCCTTTGCCACTTTCCCCTAGTTGCCTGCCTTGCCAATCGGACAGCCGCTCTGCAGACTGTTGCTGGATCAAGTGCTAGGCTACTTTGGGAAAGCAAGTACTTAGCCGATTTCAAGATTCTTTGAGCAAGTTGGATAAAAAACGACAATCCGACTGTCCGTGAGTCAGTTTTGCGAGAAAGGCTTGGAAGCTGTCTTGAGTTATGTTTTATGCTTTGGGTCCTTAGCCATTTTTCATGTGAATGCCCATTCTACCTTACTGCTGCCCACCGTACAGTCACTCTGTGAGCTGCAGCTTCTGGCAGGAGACGGCTTAGGCGTTTACACACTACTTGTCTCACTGCAGGAAGCATTTCATAGTGCAAGGCAGCAAGTCCCCGGGCCGACTTGTCGAGCCCGGTGCCAAGCGGCATGATAAAGAGTAACATACTTGTAGGCATAATTTTTATCATACAGACAAAAGAGGGCAGTCCCCGAGCTCGTCTCGGGGGGCCCGAAGTCTTGGTATTTTAATACAAAAGGTAGCGTGGTACATACTGCATCAACTGTAAAATCTTCAGAGAAGATTTGCATTCCATGGCCGCTCTGTCTCCTTGCCGGAGTCATCCTTCTTGCGTGCTCGAGGCTTCTGAGCATCGATCAGGTAGTAGGAGTCGTTGCCTAGTACTTTGCTAATGATGAAAGGGCCCTCCCAAGGCGGCGACAGCTTGTGCTGGCCGGCTGTTCGCTGGATCAGCCGGAGCACAAGGTCACCTTCTTGGAAAGATCTTGGCCTGACCTTCCTGTTGTGGTATCGGCGCAGGCTCTGCTGGTAGATGATGGACCGGCCGAGTGCCAGCAGCCGGCCCTCTTCAAGAAGATCAACGCCGTCTTGTCGTGCTTCTTCTGCTTCCTCCTCAGTGTACATGGTGACTCATGGGGAGTCGAACTCTATGTCCGTTGGGATGACGGCTTTGGCACCATAGATGAGGAAGAAGGGCGTGAAGCTGGTTGACTTGTTTGGAGTCGTGCGCAGACTCCAGAGGACGGCTGGCAGCTCGTCGAGCCAGCAGCCAGCCGAGCGCTCTAGAGGCTCGATCAACCGAGGCTTGATGCCGGACAGGATGAGGCCGTTTGCTCGCTCCACCTGGCCATTTGACTGCGGGTGGGCGACGGACGCTAGGTCCAGTCGGATGCCCTGTGTTGCGCAAAAACGGGCCAAGGCGCCTTTGGCAAAATTTGTGTCGTTGTCAGTGATGATGCTGTGTGGTATGCCGTACCGAATTGTGATATCGGTGATGAAGGTCATGGCAGTCGGACCGTTCAGTTTCTTAATTGGCTTTACTTCCACCCACTTGGTGAACTTGTCCACTGCGACAAGTAGGTGAGTTAGACCACCTCGTGCTGTTTTGATTGGTCCCACCATGTATAGACCCCAAACAGCGAAAGGCCAAGCAATGGGTATGGTCTTGAGCGCGCAAGCCGGCTGGTGTGGCTTGGAGCTGAACTTCTGGCACCCTTTGCATTTTTGGACCAACTCCTTGGCCTCTTCCAAGGCAGTCGGCCAAAAGAAACCGTGCCGAAAAGCTATGGAGACGAGTGCTCTTGAAGCCGCATGGTGGCCACATTCTCCTTGATGGATGGCTTTGAGGATCGCCTGGCCTTGCTCCGGCTCTACGCAACACTGGTAGACACCAGTGACGCTGCACCTGACCAGCTCTCTGTTGATTATGGTATAGGCTGCTGCCCGGCGTTGTACTTGCCGAGTTGAGGTCTCATCAGTTGGTAGCTCTTTGTTCACCAGAAATTTGAGGATGGGCTGGGCCCATGAGGGTACTGCTATTTCGTCGACTATCAGAACTGTGACTTGGACGAGGGCGGCTGGGCTGGGAGGCGGCGGGCTGGAGTCAACAGCCGCTTGTTGGGCTGGTGAAGTCCCCAG
Organism: Triticum urartu; assembly: GCF_003073215.2. Lineage (NCBI taxonomy): Eukaryota > Viridiplantae > Streptophyta > Magnoliopsida > Poales > Poaceae > Triticum > Triticum urartu. Next base: position 630,598,075 of record NC_053024.1, on the reverse strand, counting down.
GCCGACTGGCTCGGTCCTTGGGCCGAGTTCTGGAATCTTCCAGGCCGTCACCGCAGTCCCCAGGCCGGGCTCGACTGTGGCAGCTTTGGAGTCGCCCGCCAAAGTCCCCGTTCCGATTGCCGGAGCTCTGGAGTTGGATCCACCGTCTTCGGGAGGAGCCGGCACAAAGATGGAGTCTGATTCTGGTGAAGGCTTGACAGACGGCTTGAGGAGGCGTTGAAGGGCGACGCCAGATGGTATTGCTTGGCGGGTAGAGACGATTCGTGCCAAGGCGTCTGCTTGGTCGTTGTCGTTTCTTGGCACATGGAGGAACTCGCACCCTTCGAAATACCCACTGAGTTGCTGCACGAGGAAATGGTAGCTCGCCATGTTTGCATCTTTTGCGTCCCAATCGCCAGACGACTGCTGGACCACTAAGTCCGAATCACCATAACACAAGATCCGGCGGATGCCAAGTTCTTTGGCAAGCTGGAGCCCGTAAATGAGCGCCTCGTACTCGGCCACGTTGTTTGAGGCGGCAAAATGGATTTGCAGTGCATATTTGAGCTTGTCGCCTTTGGGAGAGGTGAGGACGACGCCGGCTCCCAAGCCGGTGCGCATCTTGGAGCCGTCGAAGTGCATCCGCCAACGGGTGGAGTCAGGTGCTGGAGGAAGGTACTGGGTCTCAGCCCAGTCGACGAGGAAGTCGGCCAGTGCTTGTGACTTGATAGCGGTGCGGGGCTGGTAGTAGATGGTGTAAGGAGCCAGCTCTATGGCCCACTTGGCCACTCGACCAGAGGCATCTCGGCTACCGATGATCTCGGCAAGTGGAGCCGTGCAGACCACCGTGATTGGATGTTCTTGAAAGTAAGGCTTCAATTTCTTGGCGGCAAAGTGCACGCCATAGCACATCTTCTGGTAGTGGGGTACTTCTGCTTGGAGGTCGACAGTACCTCGCTCAGGTAATATACTGGTCTCTGGACAGGTAGCGCCTTGCCTTCCTCCTTGCGCTCTACTACAATGACTGTGCTGACCACTCGGCTGGTGGCGGCGATGTACAGGAGCATAGGTTCCGTGGGAGTCGGAGCCGCCAGGACGGGTGGAGTAGTCAGCATCTTCTTCAACTGGTGGAAAGCTTCGTCCGCCTTATGGTTCCACTCAAAAAAAGTGGTCTTCTTCATGAGTTGGTATAAGGGGAGAGGTTTCTCGCCCAGCCGACTGATGAATCGGCTGATGGACGCCAAGCAGCCGGTAAACTTCTGCACATCCAGCAGTCGGCTAGGTACCTCCATTCTCTCAATGGCCTTGATTTTTACTGGGTTGCATTCTATGCCGCGTTCAGAGACCAGGAAACCTAGCAGTTGGCCGGCTGGTACTCCGAAGACACACTTCTTGGGGTTGAGCTTGATCTGGAATCGGCGCAGGTTCTCAAAGGTCTCCTTGAGGTCTTCCAGCAATGTTCCTCGCTTTTCCGTCTTCACCACCACGTCGTCCATGTAAATGTGGGCGTTCCTACCGAGCTGCTTGAGGAGGCACTTCTGCATGCAACGCTGAAAGGTGGCGCCGACATTCCTCAAGCTGAACGTCATGGTGAGGTAGCAGAATGCTCCAAACAGCGTGATGAAGGAAGTCTTCAATCTGTCAGCCGGGCTCATCTTGATCTGGTGATATCCTGAGTACGCATCCAAGAAACTCAACACCTCGCATCCGGCTATGGAGTCTATCACCTGATCAATTCTTGGCAGAGCAAACGGGTCCTTGGGGCAGGCCTTGTTGAGGCTCGTGTAGTCAATACACATTCGCCATTGCTTGTTCTTCTTTAGCACTAGGACCGGATTTGCCTGCCACTCCGGGAAGAAAACTTCCATAATGAAGCCGGCTCTAGGAGTCGGGCTATCTCTTCTCCGACAACTCTTCTCTTCTCTTCTGATAAGCGGTGCAGGGGCTGCCTGACCGGCTTTGCATCAGATCAGACGTGTAACTTGTGCTCGGTGAATTCCGTCGGCACACCTGGCATGTCTTTGGGAGACCATGCGAAGATCTCCCGATTCTCACGGAGGAAATCGACGAGCTCGCCTTCCTATTTTCTGTCGAGGATTGCACCTACGACAGCGTACCTCTCTAGGTGCTCCGGATCCAAGGGTATCTTCTTTATCTCTTTGGCCGGCTTGAACGAACCTTCGGCTTCCGACTCCTTCGGGTCCGGCGATATCTCCGACTGCTTGCCGGCCATCGCCACAGCTCGCTCAAGGACTCGCTTCTCGGCTGCAATCACCAGGGACTCGGCCAGTCGACTGCTCTCGGCCGCGCAGGCGGATGACTTTCGGTAGTCGCCGGCCACAGTCAGAATTCCCCTGGAACTGGGCATATTCATCTTGAGGTAGGCGTAGTGGGGGACCGCCATGAACTTGGCCAAGGCGGGCCGGCCAAGCAGCGCATGGTATGGGCTCTCAAGGTCCACCACCTCAAACCAAACAGACTCTCTTCGGAAGTGATCTTTGTCCCCAAAGAGGACGTCAATCAAGATCTTGCCGAATTGTGAATAGGAAAGCCCAGGAACAATGCCGTGGAACATGGTCCGGCTGTTCTGAAGCTGTCTCTGCTTGATTCCTAACTTCTCCATGGTGTCCTTGTACAGGATGTTGATGCTGCTGCCCCCATCTATCAGGACTCGCGAGAAACGCGCGACCCGTTTGTCTGTGGCAAAGGTGGCGTCCAGGACCAAGGCGTAGTAGCCCGGACTCAGCATCACTTCTGGGTGGTCAGCCCTGGTCCAGCTGATGGGCCTCTCTGACCAGTGCATGAACTCTGGCGTCTCTGAGGCTACTGCGTTCACATCTTGTCGCTGCAGCCGCCTGCTGCGTCAATCATCAGCCACACTGGTGAACACTACGTAGGCCTCGTGCTCCTCAGGGTACTCATCTTGTACTGCGCCGACTGGCCTGACTGCCGGCTGCTGGGGCGGAGGCGGAGGCGGAGGCGGCTGCCCAGCAGGCGGGGGTGGCAGGAGGCCGTCTCCCTTGGCGATCCTGGTGAGCCAGTGGCACTTCCGGGTGGTGTGATTCGATGGCTTCGCGCCGCTGTGGAACTTGCAAGGTCCATCCAAGGTCTGCTCATAGGAGAAGGCCGGCAACTAGTTCGGCTTGCTGCCTTTCTGTCGCTTGGGCGGAGGCTGCTCTTCTGGCTGCTGGGCTTCGAGGGTCGCGACCTGCCGGCTGCTGGAAGCCGGCTGCGGGGCCTTGCGCTTGTTGTCGCCCTGCTGTTGTCATCGGCCGCCGTCTGCTGCCGGAGTTCTTGGAGCCTGAGGAGCTACTTTGCCATCGTGCTGATTTGAATTTCCGTCTTCATGGAGGAGTCGGCCGTAGCGTACTTGTCCGCTATGATCAATAGCTCGTCGAGGGTTTCTGGCTCGTCGCAGAGGAGCTTGTGCTTGAGGAGGGTGCCTTCTCGGCACCCGGCTGTGAAGCACTCGATGGCCTGAACTTCGTGCACGCCCTTGCAGGAGTTCCAGAGATCGGCCCAACGCGTGAGGTAGTTGCGAGTCGACTCGTCAGGACCTTGCACGCATAAGGAGAGCTGACGAGGCTTGGGAGGACGCTTGTACGTGCTGGTGAAGTTGTGGACGAACGCTTCGGTGAAGTCGACCCAGCTGTTGATGCTGCGGGGCTTTAGGCTGTTCAGCCATGTCCGGGCCGTGCCCTGGAGCATGAGCGGAACGTACTTTACGGTGACACGCTTGTTGCTGTTTGCTATGCTGACAGCCGTGGAGTAGTCGACTAGCCAGTCTTCCGGCTTCACGGAGCCGGTATACTTGGGCGTGTCTCTTGGGAGCGTGAACCCCCTGGGAAAGGGCTCGTCCCGAATGCGAGGCCCGAAACAAGGCGGACCCAGCTCGTCTCCTTCTTCCAGCGCCAGGGATCGGTGAAGTCGGTCGATCCGGTGGCGGGCGTCATTCTCCCCAACTCCCTCTCGGTGGCCAAGGCGGTCACCGAGAGTCGGATGGTCAACAGGCGGCGGGGAGACTCGCCTCTCCTTGCGGGGAGGGGGAGGCGGACAATCGTCCCGTCGTTCCACTGCTCTTGGGCGGCCGTCTCGGTCGCGCTCTATGGTAATCCGAGTCCGACTGTGGCTGACAGCCGGCTCCTTGTCCTTTCTTCCTCGGGCACCGCCAGTCGGCGTCCGAGACGTCGCGCCTTGATCTCGGTGCGGGTCGTTGTTTGGCCGCTGCGGCGCCTCCGTGCGGCAGCCGGCCTCGTTTTGCGCGGCGGCCGCGTCGAGGAGCCGCTGGACTCGCTCCATCATGAGGCGGCGCTCTTCGCCCTCGAAATTGTCCAGCTCATCCGCCGCCGCCTGGGCGGCTCGGATGTTCTCCGCTGGCGTGGCATACACGGGGCGGCTAGCCCCAAACAGGCTGGCGATGGCTACGCCGCGCTGCTGAACCGCGCCAAGGCGGCTGGGCCCTGCCGGAGCCGGCGAGCCACCAACAGCGCGGTCCATCTCCCGCTGGTAAACTTCTGACAAGCGTCTCATGCTGGCTAGCTTCTTCGCGCCTTCGACAAGCTGAAGGCGGCGCGCTTCTAACGTCTCTACGTCAGCATCTTCCGGAATGGGCGCAGCTAGGTCTTGCAGTGCCGCGCCGAGTGAGTCGGGCGCCCTTCCACCAAGGAACTCGTCATGACTGATGACCAGCACCTCAGTGACGGTGCTCCCATCGCTCTCCGCGTGGGGGAGAGGTTCGTCGTAGACCACCACGTTGGAGGGGAACGCGTCGACCAACGCGGTGTCGGAGTCGACCAGCATCGGGTCGATGGAGCCTACGGACTCCAAGTCTATGGCAGGCTCACCAGAAATGTGGAGTTGATCAAGGAGGCCCGCGAGGAGGTTTTCGGGGCTGCCTACGCCTGCGTCGGACGCAGGCTCGTCGGAGAGGCGGACCTCGCCGACAAGTTCGGCCAAGGAGCTGGCTGCGCAGGCGATCTCCACGCCGCGCAGCGCGTCGACGCAAACTTCGTCTAGCGTGCCTGGCTAGCTGCGCTCGCCAGGGAGGAAAAGGGTTCCCGTCCAGAACAGATCTCCAGACGGCAGTGCACCAGGTCCCACGGTGGGCGCCAAATGTCAGGGGTTTGGTGCGACATATGCCAACGGATGGCTTATCATGGTGGGGGCGAGTAGAACGTCGCTGGTGCCTGGAAACGGGATGAGGCGAAGACATGCACGCCGGCGAATCTTACCCAGCTTCGGGGCTCTCCGGGGAGATAATACACCTACTGCTGCTCTGCGGGGTCTCCGCATGATCACTATAGTCAAGGGTTTACACGGTTGCTCCTTGAGCTGTGTATGGTGGTAGGAGAGGGCAAGGCTAGCTCTCTCCCTCTATCTGGTGACGTATAGAACTTCTGGGATCCAACCCTTTGCATGGGTGCCCTGGGGGTTTATATAGGCCTACCCCCCAGGGGTACAATGGTAATGTGACTGGGCGTGGGCCCGGCCGTCAGTGTCTCCGACCTCCGACTTCTCCGCCGGCTGCTAGGGCCCGCCGACTGGTGGGCCCCACCGACTGGTCTGGTATGGAGCCGACAGGCCGCGTCCGCCGCGGGCGGGTCTTGCCGGCTGCTGATTACTGCAGCCGTGCTCCTGATGATGCAAGCTTGGTCATGGGGTCATGGCAACAGCCCCACCGCTTGGCGGGCGATCACTGTGGCCACTCCCCATCTCTTCTTGATTAATGGCGCGTGGGCCCCGGGGGAGGGCTTGGCCGACTCCCCTGGGCCGACTCCCGTTGGGTACGACTGGCGGTGCTCCCGCCGTCTCCTGAGGTCTCGCTGGCTGGTGGGCCGTGCCGCCTCCAGGCCGTGAAGACAAGCCGTCATGGGCGCAGGACCAGGTAAGTGGTGCTGATGTCAGGGCCGGCTGGGCAATAGTGCCACGCCGCGGGGAGATCTTCCCAAGTACGGCGCGCTGTAGCCATGCTTGCCCTTGGTAAGGGGCGGGGAGTGGGCTTCATTGTAGCCACGCCCCTGCCCCGTCCCCCTTGATGAGGTCACGGTTTGTTGGAGTCGCCGGCCGACTCCCCAAAGCCGGCTTCTCTGGAATTCGTCCCTGGGACTCGGCCGTGAGCGGGCAGTCGGCCGCCTTGCCGTAGACTCCCCAGGAGGCGGCTCTTTGCCCTGTGGTCTTGAGGGGCGCAGCCTGCCCCGATGTCTTGAAAGGTCATGGGCCTCGGGTTGGCCTACCCGTGGCCCATTACTCCGACATGCACACACAAGATGATGTCTATGAAAGCTTTTAGGTTACCTTGTCCCTTGTCTTACCAACAAGAGGGTTTGTGACTCCTTGAACTAGTGCAAGATGTGGAAGTTGATTGCACTTGTTCTTGCCAAGATGATGAGAGTGAAGTATGTTGGCGGAGTCACCCTCAAGAACTCTCTAGTTCTTCTTCTTTTGGATCCACACCATCTTGATGGGAATCCTTGGTGTTGTAGTTTTACTTGATGAAGTACAACTTGAAGTAGTCTTGGGAATCCAGTTGACTAAGGTCTTAGGAGCTTCTTCAAATGCATCAATTTCCTCTTGAAGCTTGTCCTTGCCTTTTTGCTTGTAGTCTTGTGGTGGAAGATCATCTTGAGCTTGTGTCCCTTTGAAAGAAGTGGGATCATACTTCTCTTGTTGAGGAACAAACTTCGTCTTGGGGTATTGATCTTCTTCCCATTCAACTCCATTGGCATTGAACTTTCATTCAAAACCAACACCTTGATTCTTCCGGTGCCTTCCTTGCTTGCGTACAATTTCCTCGAATTGCATACTTCCGGCAAGGCTCTTGTAAACTCCTTTCTCTATAATTCCCTTCAATAAGCTATTTTCTTGCTCAAGTGTAACTTTGCTAAGAGAATCATTAGTGGAATCAAGAGAACTACTAGAAGCAACAATATTGGATTTAGCATGATCATTGTTACTACTAGAGGAAGAATCTTTCTTGTTCTTGTTACTAGACTTGATTTGAGGCATGTAAGTGGATAAGAGTAAACGCTTGGCAATGTAAGAAGAACTTTTCTTACGAAGATCATCATTGATTGCTTTTAAGAACTCATGCTCTTTCTCAAGGTTGAGCTTTTCAAAGCGTAATTTCTCATGTGTCCTTAAAAGTTCTCGATGATCTCCTAAGATAGTTTCATGAGCTAACTTAAGAGTGTTTAGTTCTTTAGTTAGAGACTCAATCTTCTCCTTATCATTGTCATTCGCTTTATCTTGATTAGCATGGTTAATTGACGTTTCATCATAGTATTCATCACTAGAGTTGTCAACAAGTAAATCATCATCACCTAACAAGTCATCTTCATCATTCTAATTTAAGTGACTAGTAGAGAAAACGTTTCGTTCTTACAAAAAGATTGGAAGTGACGATGAGGAAGGCTGGGGCGTGGCCTCCCGGGCGGATCCATGACATCTGCGGCTCCTGGGCAGAAAGAAGATTGGAAGTGAGGGAGAGAAGAAGGGAGAAAGGAGGGAAGGTGTGGCGTCCTAGCCAGGAGCTCGCCAGAGCGGGGCGACGGTGGACGGGCGCAGGAGATGGAGGGATTTGGAGCCGGCCGGTCGAGCGACACCAACCAGGCCACAGGTGGCGTAGACTTGACCATCAGGTAATTAATCGATTCATCTCCCCTCTTTTCCTACTTCCCCTCGACATGGCCCTCAATCGCCATGTTCTCCAGCTGCAGAAATCACTCATTCTTCATGTTCTTGAGTCGCAGAAACCATGGGTCAGCCAAGTTTTCTGATATATTGCTATTATGCTGTCAAATTGCAGGGGACTATCAAATTTTGTAATATTCATATGCTATTATGCTGTCAAATTCCATCGGTCTACATATTCCATGTGCAAAGTAAAGAAATTCAGATGTTGCCGCTTGCAAACAAGCAAAAGCACGACCAGTCATCTGCAGAATTAATCTACATGTAAATAAGATTTCTCTTCCGACCATCTTTCAAAGATAAAATCGTACGACAAATGAATCAGTTTTAACTAATACAAGTACACACCACATTCAGCTCGACAATTGGTCATCTGCCTCCCATTTTTTCTTTTATGTTTCCAGTTCAATCAAGTCAAGACATCACAGGTCTACAACGCCATTTTTCATCACATTCATAGCAAGCTTGCAAGTTCCTTCTATTCACAACAGTACCTAGCACATACACAAGTTTGTTGGCCACCGGAGTTGCTGCACTCGTGGTTGTCGGAGTCTGCCACCATGATCATGCTCCACATGAATGTGGTCTTCTAGTCAGTGCGACGCCCATGTGGTTGTCCTCTAGCAGAGCCACGTTGACTGACCGTGGGAGCCAGAATCTTGGTGTGTGGCCGACGGCCGTGCTGCCTGTCGTTGTCTTGGTGTCGCTGGCTGTTAGGACACCTATTTATGCTTCCTTCTGGATGAACAAGGGAGATGGACGTGTCAGTAGAATTTGATCTGATTGATTGATCGGTTTCTTTTGATGGCTTTTTGTGACATGTCTGTTATGTTTCAGAATCTTTTTGAAACTGAAATTTGAAAAGAGCATGAGTTTGACAGGATTTTATATATCCTTCAGTTGCTTACTGTAACATGTACCTTCTGATAGCTTGATGTAGGTAGAATCATACTGACTTCCTGTAATTTTGTCATCACAAAAATGTTCTATTTGTTTGGTTTGATGTATCGTGATGACCATCAGAAACCACCTATATATGTTGTTCGTACTGTTAAATTCAGTTACCCCGAGGAAGTAATGTGTTATACGCCTGACACATGTTTGAGAATTAACTTGCTTCAAGATCTGGTTCACCTCAAATCTCTTTTCCAAATATCAATGGGCTGCCGTTTTTGGAAATTTTGATCAAAACTCCAGAAAAATGTATGATGTACCTTTTTTATTTTGGACTATCAGTATGCAAACTCCAAAATTGGAGTATTAGTATGCAAACTCCAGAAAGTTTCTGTGGTCCTGATACACACATCATGAAGTTGGTAACTGTTGTGGTATTTATATTCAGATTTGACAGGAATAGAAACTGAACCTATTAAATAGTTATGTTAAGCTAGATTGGTTATATAACTCTTCATGCATTCATTTTCCGAATTGTTGTTTAAACAATGTGAGTATGAGATGTTTAACGTCTATTTTTTTATCGTGATTGCAGAAAATTGACCACAACTATGAGCCAACTACCATTCAAGATTTTGATAACCGGCCTTAACAAAAAACGTTCTGAATTGAGTGTTTTGGATTCAGATAAACTGATAGATGGTGATAAATTTCCACCAACTATTTCAACATCATCTCTGGTTTCTGAATGTTCTGAAATGAGGGGTTGTAGGATCGAAAGTATGTCTAGAGGGGGGTGATTAGACTACTTGACCAAATAAAAATCTAGCCTTTTCCGAATTTTAGTTCTTGGCAGATTTTAGCAACTTTGCACAAGTCAAGCAATCAACCTACACATGCAATTCTAAGAGTATAGCAGCGTAATGTAAAACAATTGCATATGAAGGTAAAGAGAGGAGTTTAAGGGAGCAAACGCAATGTTGACACGGAGATTTTTTATCCATGGTTCCGATAGGTGGTGCTATCGTACATCCACGTTGATGGAGACTTCAACCCACGAAGGGTAACGGTTGCGCGAGTCCACAGAGGGCTCTACCCACGAAGGGTCCACGAAGAAGCAACCTTGTTTATCCCACCATGGTCGTCGCCCACGAAGGACTTGCCTCACTAGGGTAGATCTTCATGAAGTAGGCGATCTCCTTGCCCTTACAAACTCCTTGGTTCAACTCCACAATCTTGACTGAGGCTCCCAAGCGACACCTAGCCAATCTAGGAGACACCACTCTCCAAGAAGTAACAAATGGTGTGTTGATGATGAACTCCTTGCTCTTGTGCTTCAAATGATTGTCTACCCAACACTCAACTCTCTCTCACAGGATTTGGATTTGGTGGAAAGAAGATTTGAGTGGAAAGCAACTTGGGGAAGGCTAGAGATCAAGATTTATGTGGTTGGATATCTTGACCTCAACACAAGTGTAGGTGGTTCTCTCTCAGAAAATATGTGTTGGAAGTGTAGGCATGTTCTGATGGCTCTCTCCACGAGTGAAGAGTGGGTGGAGGGGTATGTATAGCCTCCACACAAAATCTAACCATTACACACAAATCACCAAACTTGGTGGGACCGAATCATGAAATGCGGTCAGACCGATTTAGTTCAAAATGTGATCGTTAGGATTCTCGGTGGGACCGACTGTCAACTTGGTAGGACCGATATCATTAGGGTTAGGGCATAACGTAATCTCGGTGAGACCGATTACACAAACTCGGTGGGACCGATTTTGGTAATAGACAAACAGAGAGTTGGTCAGGCAAACACGGTGGGACCGATTCGCTCATCCCTACGTACCCCCAAACGATCAGAGACGGAGCCAAAAACCTAATTCCACCGCCGCAACCTTCTGTACCCATGAGATCCCATCTTGGGGCCTGTTCCGAAGCTCCGGCAGAGAGGGCATCCACCACGGAGGGCTTCTACATCATCACAGCCCCTTCGATGAAGTGTGAGTAGTTTACCCCAGATCTTCAGGTCCATAGTTAGTAGCTAGATGGCTTCTTCTCTCTTTTTGGATCTCAATACAATGTTCTCCCCCTCTCTCGTGGAGATCTATTCGATGTAATTTTCTTTTTGCGGTGTGTTTGTTCAGACCGATGAATTGTGAGTTTATGATCAAGATTATCTATGAACAATATTTGAATCTTCTCTGAATTCTTTTATGTATGATTGGTTATCTTTGCAAGTCTCTTCGAATTATCAGTTTGGATTGGCCTACTAGATTGGTTTTTCTTGCAATGGGAGAAGTGCTTAGCTTTGGTTTCAATCTTGCGGTGTCCTTTCCCAGTGACAGTAGGGGCAGCAAGGCATGTATTGTATTGTTGCCATCGAGGATAACAAGATGGGGTTTTTATCATATTGCATGAAACTATCCCTCTACATCATGTCATCTTGCTTAAGGCATTACTCTGCTTTCTTGAACTTAATACTCTAGATGCATGCTGGATAGCAGTCGATGAGTGGAGTGATAGTAGAAGATGCAGGCAGGAGTCGGTCTACTTGTCTCGGATGTGATGCCTATATACATGATCATACCTAGATATTCTCATAACTATGCTCAATTCTGTCAATTGCTCAATAGTAATTTGTTCACCTACCGTAAAATACTTATGCTCTTGAGAGAAGCCACTAGTGAAATCTATGGCCCCCGGGTCTATCTTTATCATATTAATCTTCCATCACTTTATTATTACTTTGCTTTTTTACTTTGCCTTTTATTTTACTTTGCATCTTTATACCAAAAATACCAAAAATATTATCTATCATCTCTATCAGATCTCACTCTCGTAAGTCACCGTGAAGGGATTGACAATCCCTATTTGCGTTGGTTGCGAGGAGTTATTTGCTTTGTGTAGGTACGAGGGACTCGCGCGTATCCTCCTACTAGATTGATACCTTGGTTCTCAAAAACTGAGGGAAATACTTACGCTACTTTGCTGCATCATCCTTTCCTCTTCGGGGAAATCCAAAGCAGTGCTCAAGAGGTAGCAACTGCTTCACAGCGTCAATACGCGGCACCGCGTCAACAAGCCTTTGCACCAAACCGAAGTAGCTATTCGGAACAGGCTCGGTTGGCCACAACCAGATTATGATGTTCTTCATGGCAGCGCCGGATATCCTATGAAGCTCGACCCATTGGGACATCTGTTCATTCAGCAACAGAGGGCGCTTTGATGCGCCAAACTGTGACCAGAAAAGCTTCTCCGTTGCTTACCCCTCTTGCGCTTGACCATACTGCCCCGCATCGGAAGAACTCTTCGACAAGTCTAAAAACTCGTCCGGAGAACTCCACACTCGGTCAAGCTGAGCATAGTTCGGATCACCGAACTTAGTCTGTAGCAGAAAGGGTCTACCAGCCGCAATCTCCCTAGCTTGCCGGATCACCTCACGGGCTGCTCTGGATTCCGACCGCGCTTCTCTCGCCTCTTGTAAGGCCTTGTCTAGTTCAGCCATTTTGGCTTTATTCTCCTTCTCCAGAATTTCGTAGGGGCCAGTAGCATTCTTTAGTTCAAGCGCCATCAGGGATATCTTCTCCTCGTCTTGGCATCGTGCAGCTTGTTCGGCTTTTAACTCAGCCGATGCCTTTTCGGCAGCCGCATTTCTACACCGGGCCTGCTCCTTGGCCCGGGCCAGCTCCGCTCGAAGAACTTCAACGGCGGCAGTACCATCTACTGCCATGCATATTCCAGCATATAAATCTTAGCATCATGCTTATACCATAAAAATGTATGGGGATTTCCCCGAATACATACCTTGCGACTCGTCAAGACGCATATTTATTAACGCAAGGTCATCCCCTACTACATCAAGCTTTCGCTGCAGCTCGGCAATATCCATAGTCCGGGAAGTAGCCAAGGGGGAAGCAGCCCGTGTTCAAGTTCATCAGATTAGCCCTTGAGTAATTATTTTTTATCCTCCATTCGCTTCCCAGTGGAAGCCGACCCGAGTCTCAGGGGCTACTACCTATACACAGGTGCGTCTTTGCAAATGAAACATAGCGGAAACATTATATCACAAACCTCGAAGCCTTTTAGCAGGCTCATGAATGCTTCATTCAATCCACTCTTCGCGGACAAAATCTTCTCAACCACTGTACCCATTAAGGTACGCTGTTCCCCTAAGACTGATGCTTTTCGCAATAGGTCACGCAATATATCTGGAGCCTCCGAGACTCCGGAAGCAGCTCTAAGAGCACAACCATCCTTTGGAGGAATCCGTTCTCCCATCTCCAGACTCACCGTCAGCCGCAAGCCAGACAGTCTAGGGCCTTTATTATCGGCATCCCGGACGGGCGAAGATCCACCTTCGGGTACTGCCTCTTTTATCCCCAGTGTGGCTTGTTGATCAAGAAAAACCCTCCGCAATGACACTTCAGAGTCATCCGCCTTATTGGGCGAGGAGGTTGGGGGAGGCGTCTCGCTCTCCATCATCTCTGGGAGGAGACCTCCCGAAGAATAGGATTGCCCAAAAAAACTTTGTGCCGAGCTGTAAAAATGCACGGACACATTACGTATATCTTCGGTAAACGGCGAAGGAGCGGGATGCTATTCAAGTGCCCCAGATTCATTTATGGTTTGGTTGAAGGCTTGTCCTTATGTTGGAGCTGTACAACGGTGTCACTTTCCAAACCCAAGCCGCTCAACGGTGGCATCTTGCCCCTCCTGGGAGACCGCCCCTCCCCACCTTCGGAGGCGGCCCTTTTCCTCCTGCTTGGAGAAGGGATACTGGGTCCTCTTTCGCCTCTGTCTTCAGGCGAGGAAAGGTCGATTTCTCCGGACTCAGTATCCGGCTTACCTCCGGGACAAAGGTCCTCTCGGGTTTTATCGCTCTCCTCTTTACCCTCCCTTGCCGGCGCCTGGTATGGTGCCGAGGCCAGCATCCTTGTTAACATAGGATTCACCGAGTCTTCGGGAAGGGGAGCCGGACACCTAATCTGTTCCACTTTCTTTATCCAGCCCTGAAAAGGATGATTCAGTCAGTGTATTACCACTGGGTGTTTAACTATGAGGTGTTCAGCGAACGGGAACTTACCGGGGTGTCCGGATGGTTACACTCTAGGCTAATATCTTCGGTGGTGTCCGTCCATTGCTTTCGTTTCTCGAAAAATAATCTCCACATTCCTTCGTGCGTAGTGCCGAAGAAGTGCTGAAGAGTCCGCAACCCTTCTCGGTTGAACTCCCACATGCGGAGAGGCCGTCATTGACAGGCAGGGTCCGGAGGACCAACATTACTTGAACAACATTAACGATATTGATGTTCCTCTCAATGAGGCTTCGGATGCGACTTTGCAAAGCTCGCACCTTGTCCGTTGATCCCCAGTCCATCCCCTTATTAATCCATGATGCAAGCTAAATTGGGGGGCTAGATCGAAATGTGGGCGCAGCTGCCCACTTGGAACCACGGGGCTCGGTGATGTAAAACCACCCCTGCTACCATAAATCGGAAGATTTGGCAAAGGATCCGTTCAGCCAAACAGCACTAGCGAGCTTGCTCACTATGGCACCACCACACTCTGCCTGCTGCCCCTCTATTACTTGCAGCTTCACATCGAAGGTCTTGAGCCACAAGCCAAAGTGCGGAGGAGTTCGGAGGAAGGCTTCACACGTGACGATAAACGCCGAGATAAGAAGAATGGAGTTCGGGGCCAGATCGTGAAAATCTAGCCCATAATAGAACATGAGCCCTCGGACAAAGGGATTAAGTGCAAACCCTAGCCCGCGGAGGAAGTGGGACATGAATACAACCCTCTCACTGGATCTGGGGGTGGGAATAACCTGCCCCTCGGTAGGAAGCCGATGAAGGATTTCTGCGGTCAGGTACCTCGCCGCCCGAAGCCTTGCAATATCTCCCTCTGTGACAGAAGAAGCCACCCACCGTCATTGACAGTTGGATCCGAACAGGATTGGAGCTTGTGGCGATCGAAACCCGGGTGCTGGAACTCGAGGTAGCGAGGTTTGAGGAGTAAGCAAGCGTGAAAGAAAAGGACATGTTTGTACCCCTATATAAAGGCCGCGAATATCGAATGTCCCCTCCTGGGCCTCAAAACTTGCCTGTGCCCAAGGAGTTGTACCCAGGTGACGGTTGGGTTACCCACGTCCAGGTTGATAAGAATCCTTTAAAAGAGGGACACAATCTCCGCTTGGATAAGACATGCAAGTAGAACCACGTCTCGAAACATGGGACGGCGGGCTAGCCAACGGTTCAAAAATAATGACCGGGCAGGCGTGGTGTCATAAAGTTGTCAGTGGATTGGACTCCTGGAATATTATATCCTCTGCAGGTTGTGTATACATGTCCGGATACTATGATCGCGTCCGAAGACTATCTTGGAGTTAAGACAATCTGCGTGCCGGACTCCTCGTCATTGAAGCCAGGTTTAGGGGCTACTGAGGGAGTCCTGGATTAAGGGGTCCTCGGGCGTCCGGCCTATTAACCATGGGCCGGGCTGGTGGGCTGTGAAGACATGAAGTCTGAAGACTATACCCGTGTCCAGATAGAACTCTCCTTGGCGTGGAAGGCAAGCTAGGCAACTAACTATGAAGATTCCTTCTTATGTAACAGACTCTATGTAAACCTAGATCCCTCCAGTGTCTATATAAACCGGAGGGCGTAGTCCGGAAAGGATATACTCATTACCATAGTCATACATGCATGGCCTTTAGGGTTTGGCCATTACGATCTCGTGGTAGATCAACTCTTGTAATACTCACATTCATCAAGATCAATCAAGCAGGAAGTAGGGTATTACCTCCAAAGAGAGGGTCCAAACCTGGGTAAACATCGTGTCCCCCGTCTCCGGTTACCCTCGACCTTAGACGCACAGTTCGGGACCCCCTACCCGAGATCCGCCGGTTTTGACACCGACAACGACCACTCCGGTGATGACTCAACAACGACGGACAGCTGGTTAGTCATCTATACCCATTTATGTGTCAAATAGATCATAGGGTTTCTCTGGTTACTCCTGCCTCCCCTTTCTGGAATAGAAATCATGTGGTTATATTCTCCCAATCCATGAAATCTGAGTAAGTTTTGTTAGATCCGTGTAGTGTATTGATTGTTTGAATGGTACAAGTGATAAGTGATTAGTTGTTTGATCTATGCAAATGATTTCTGCTAGTAATGAGACTAGGGTTAGTGTTCGTGCTAATAATTCCTAGCCAGGACTTGACAATTGATTTTGAATGACCTACATATGTTTGTGCCATTATTTTCTTCAAGATTGGTCTGTACATAGACGACTATGCTTAAAAATCGAACCATAATCTCTGGATATGTATAAATAAATAGCCATAAATTCCTAATCCTACTTCACGGCACGTAATCAGTGATTTGATGCTACATTTGTTTTACTATTTGTATAGGTGCTGTCTGACGATGTGGACTGCGAGGATGAAGATGCCCAGAGGAGGTACAAGAGGCGAATCCTGAGGCAGCTTTATGCGGGAATTTATAACAGACGTATTAGGACCTGGAACGACGGCTATGGATGCCCATTTTGCAACCACAAGCTTCATGACGCGTATCTAAGTGTCCTGGCACATGCAAGAGGATGGGCCATTGGCTCCTTCAAGCAGAAGTATTCTCGCAGGGTGGCGCACGACGCGTATGCCGAGTACCTGGAGACGCTTCAGGATCGTGCCGGCTGCATGTGAGATGAGATGTGGGATGGATCGAACTATGCATGCTTGAGTATGCTTAATGACGGTTGAACTATGTATTTATGGTTGAACTATGCTTATGTACGTGTACGCTTATTATCTATGTCTGAGTATGTTAAATATTTGGTCAAAATTTGGTAAAAAATTCAAAGGGGGTCCAATAAACCAGGAAACGGAGGTAGTACGTTGTCGGTGTACAAAACTAGGGGAACATTTTTTACCCCTTTACCCGTGCACGGGCAGTCAGAGCCGCGCCCGCGACCACACCAAGCAGAGCAAGGGAGGTGAGCCAAGGTAAGACCGAAGCCCAAGATGGCTAGAGCAACGCCAAGGCCAAGGCCACAAAGAGCAAAGGGACGAAGAAGGTTCCCCCGGCAGGAGGCCCTTGCTAGGGGCAGCCTCGGCAGCCCCGGCAAGAACCTTGCTGGGGCAGCTCGCCCCACACCAACGGAGTGAGCCACCCTTGAGCCCACGATCCCCAACGCCATCATCTGCGTGGAGCCAGGGCTCGGGAAGGCACCTCCAAAGTGGCATGCAGATCTTTGTGAAGACATATCCAAGAATAGACGAGGATTAGAAACGACGAACCCCGGCAAGACCCTTGCCGGGGACAACGGCATACCATGGCAAGACCCTTGCCGAGGTCGCCTGTGCGCCACGGCAAGACCCTTGCCGGGCCAACCGGCAAGGTCCACGCCAAGCGTACCAGCAGGGCCACCGTCAGGCTCGCACCAGCCTCACGTCGGGGGAGCCGGTCTCACGTAAGCGTATGCGTAAGGTTGGTCTGGGTCGTCTCGTCCAACAATGCCGCCGAACCAAAGTATGACATGCTGGTAGGCAGTATGACTTATATCGCCCACAACTCACTTGTGTTCTACTCGTGCATATAACATCAACATAAATAACCTAGGCTCGGATACCACTGTTGGGTTTCGTAGTAATTTCAAAAAAATTCCTACGCACACGCAAGATCATGTGATGCATAGCAACGAAAGAGGATAGTGTTGTCTACGTACCCAATGCAGACCGACTGCGGAAGCGCTGACACAACATAGAGGAAGTAGTCGTACGTCTTCACGATCCAACCGATCAAGCACCGAAACTACGGCACCTCCGAGTTCGAGCACACGTTCAGCTCGATGACGATCCCCGGACTCCGATCCAGCAAAGTTTCGGGGAAGAGTTCCATCAGCACGACGGCGTGGTGACGATCTTGATGCACTACAGCAGCAGGGCTTCGCCCAAACTCCGCTACAGTATTATCGAGGACTATGGTGGCAGCGGGCACCGCACACGGCTAAGGAATAGATCACGTGGATCAACTTGTGTGTTTCTGGGGTGCCTCTACCTCAGTATATAAAGGAGCCAAAGGGGAGGGGGGCCGCCGGCAAGGAGGAGGGCGCTGGAGGAGTCCTACTCCTTCCGGGAGTAGGACTCCCCGCCAATCCTAGTTGGACTAGGATTCCCCGAGGGGGAAAGAGGGAGAGGGGGGCCGGCCACCTCTCCTAGTCCTAATAGGACTAGGGGAGGGGGGAGGCACGCAGCCACCTTGGGCTGCCCCTTTCTCCTTTCCACTAAAGCCCATTAAGGCCCATATGGCTCCCGGGGGGTTCCCGTAACCTCCCGGTACTCCGGTAAAATCCCGATTTCACCTGGAACACTTCCGATGTCCAAATATAGGCTTCCAATATATCAATATTTATGTCTCGACCATTTTGAGACTCCTCGTCATGTCCGTGATCACATCCAGGACTCCGAACAACCTTCGGTACATCAAAATGCATAAACTCATAATATAACTGTCATCGTAACCTTAAGCATGCGGACCCTACGGGTTCGAGAACAATGTAGACATGACCGAGACACGTCTCCGGTCAATAACCAATAGCGGGACCTGGATGCCCATATTGGCTCCTACATATTCTACGAAGATCTTTATCGGTCAGACCGCATAACAACATACGTTGTTCCCTTTGTCATCGGTATGTTACTTGCCCGAGATTCGATCGTCGGTATTCCAATACCTAGTTCAATCTCGTTACCGGCAAGTCTCTTTACTCGTTCTGTAATACATCATCCCGCAACTAAATCATTTAGTTGCAATGCTCGCAAGGCTTAAGTGATGTGCATTACCGAGAGGGCCCAGAGATACCTCTCCGACAATTGGAGTGACAAATCCTAATCTCGAAATACGCCAACCCAACATCTACCTTTGGAGACACCTGTAATGCTCCTTTATAATCACCCAGTTACGTTGTGACGTTTGGTAGCACCCAAAGTGTTCCTCCGGCAAACGGGAGTTGCATAATCTCATAGTCATAGGAACATGTATAAGTCATGAAGAAAGCAATAGCAACATACTAAACGATCGGGTGCTAAGCTAATGGAATGGGTCATGTCAATCAGATCATTCAACTAATGATGTGGCCTCGTTAATCAAATAACAACTCTTTGTTCATGGTTAGGAAACATAACCATCTTTGATTAACGAGCTAGTCAAGTAGAGGCATACTAGTGACACCCTGTTTGTCTATGTATTCACACATGTATTATGTTTCCGGTTAATACAATTCTAGCATGAATAATAAACATTTATCATGATATAAGGAAATAAATAATAACTTTATTATTGCCTCTAGGGCATATTTCCTTCAGTCTCCCACTTGCACTAGAGTCAATAATCTATATTACACTGTAATGATTCTAACACCCATGGAGCTTTGGTGCTGATCATGTTTTGCTCGTGGAAGAGGCTTAGTCAACGGGTCTGCAATATTCAGATCCGTATGTATCTTGCAAATCTCTATGTCTCCCACCTGGACTAGATCCCGGATGGAATTGAAGCGTCTCTTGATGTGCTTGGTTCTCTTGTGAAATCTGGATTCCTTTGCCTAGGCAATTGCACCAGTATTGTCACAAAAGATTTCATTGGACCCGATGCACTAGGTATGACACCTAGATCGGATATGAACTCCTTCATCCAGACTCCTTCGTTTGCTGCTTCCGAAGCAGCTATGTACTTCGCTTCACATGTAGATCCCGCTACGACGCTTTGTTTAGAACTGCACCAACTGACAGCTCCACCGTTTAATGTAAACACGTATCCGGTTTGCGATTTAGAATCGTCCGGATCAGTGTCAAAGCTTGCATCAACGTAACCTTTTACGACGAGCTCTTTGTCACCTCCATATACGAGAAGCATATCCTTAGTCCTTTTCAGGTATTTCAGGATGTTCTTGACCGCTGTCCAGTGATCCACTCCTGGATTACTTTGGTATCTCCCTGCTAGACTTATAGCAAGGCACACATCAGGTCTGGTACACAGCATTGCATACATGATAGATCCTATCGCTGATGCATAGGGAACATCTCTCATATTCTCTCTATCTTCTGCAGTGGTCGGGCATTGAGTCTTTACTCAATTTCACACCTTGCAACACAGGCAAGAATCCTTTCTTTGCTTGATCCATTTTGAACTTCTTCAAATTTTTTGTCAAGGTATGCTGTTTGTGAAAGTCCAATTAAGCGTCTTGATCTATCTCTATAGATCTTAATGCCTAATATGTAAGCAGCTTCACCGAGGTCTTTCATTGAAAAACTCTTATTCAAGTATCCCTTTATGCTATCCAGAAATTCTATATCATTTCCAATTAACAATATGTCATCCACATATAATATCAGAAATGCTACAGAGCTCCCACTCTCTTTCTTATAAATACAGGCTTCTCCAAAAGTCTGCATAAAACCAAATGCTTTGATCACACTATCAAAACGTTTATTCCAACTCCGAGAGGCTTGCACCAGTCCATAAATGGATCGCTGGAGCTTGCACACTTTGCTAGCTCCCTTTGGATCGACAAAACCTTCTGGTTGCATCATATACAACTCTTCTTCCAGAAATCCATTCAGGAATGCAGTTTTGACATCCATCTGCCAAATTTCATAATCATAAAATGCGGCAATTGCTAACATGATTCGGACAGACTTAAGCATCGCTACGGGTGAGAAGGTCTCATCGTAGTCAATCCCTTGAACTTGCCGAAAACCTTTCGCGACAAGTCGAGCTTTGTAGACAGTAATATTACTGTCAGCGTCAGTCTTCTTCTTGAAGATCCATTTATTCTCAATTGCTTGCCGATCATCGGGCAAGTCAACCAAAGTCCACACTTTGTTCTCATACATGGATCCCATCTCAGATTTCATGGCTTCAAGCCACTTTGCGGAATCTGGGCTCACCATCGCTTCTTCATAGTTCGTAGGTTCATCATGATCTAGTAGCATGACTTCCAGAACGGGATTACCGTACCACTCTGGTGTGGATCTTACTCTGGTTGATCTACGAGGTTCAGTAGTATCTTTTCTGAAGTTTCATGATCGTCATCATTAGCTTCCTCACTAACTGGTGTAGGTGTCATAGAAACAGTTTTCTGTGATGTACTACTTTCCAATAAGGGAGTAGGTACAGTTACCTCGTCAAGTTCTACTTTCCTCCCACTCACTTCTTTCGAGAGAAACTCCTTCTCTAGAAAGTTTCCGAATTTAGCAACAAATGTCTTGCCTTCGGATCTGTGATAGAAGGTGTATCCAATAGTTTCCTTTGGATATCCTATGAAGACACATTTCTCCGATTTGGGTTCGAGCTTATCAGGTTGAAGCTTTTTCACATAAGCATCGCTGCCCCAAACTTTCAGAAACGACAACTTTGGTTTCTTGCCAAACCACAGTTCATTAGGCGTCGTCTCAACGGATTTTGATGGTGCCCTATTTAACGTGAATGCGGCCGTCTCTAGAGCGTATCCCCAAAAAAATAGCGGTAAATCAGTAAGAGACATCATAGATCACACCATATCCAGTAAAGTACGATTACGACGTTCGGACACACCATTACACTGAGGTGTTCCGGGTGGCGTGATTTGCGAAACTATTCCACAATTTTTCAAATGTACACCAAACTCGTAACTCAAATATTCTCCTCCACGATCAGATCGTAGAAACTTTATTTTCTTGTTACGATGATTTTCAACTTCACTCTGAAATTCTTTGAACTTTTCAAATGTTTCAGACTTATGTTTCATTAAGTAGATATACCCATATCTGCTTAAATCATCTGTGAAGGTGAGAAAATAACGATATCCGCCACGAGCCTCAATATTCATCGGACCACATACATCTGTATGTATGATTTCCAACAAATCTGTTGCTCTCTCCACAGTATGGGAGAACGGCGTTTTGGTCATCTTGCCTATGAGGCACGGTTCGCAAGTACCAAGTGATTCATAATCAAGTGGTTCCAAAAGTCCATCAGAATGGAGTTTCTTCATGCGCTTTACACCGATATGACCTAAACGGCAGTGCCACAAATAAGTCGCACTATCATTATCAACTCTGCATCTTTTGGCTTCAACATTATGAATATGTGTGTTACTACTATCGAGATCCAACAAGAATAGACCACTCTTCAAGGGTGCATGACCATAAAAGATATTACTCATATAAATAGAACAACTATTATTCTCTGATTAAAATGAATAACCGTCTCGCATTAAACAAGATCCAGATATAATGTTCATGCTTAACACTGGCACCAAATAACAATTATTTAGTTCTAATACTAATCCCGAAGGTAGATGTAGAGGTAGCGTGCCGACTGCGATCACATCGACTTTGGAACCGTTTCCCACGCGCATCGTCACCTCGTCCTTAACCAATCTTCGCTTGATCCGTAGTCCCTGTTTTGAGTTGCAAATATTAGCAACAGAACCAGTATCAAATACCCAGGTGCTACTGCGAGCATTAGTAAGGTACACATCAATAACATGTATATCACATATACCTTTGTTCTCCTTGCCATCCTTCTTATCCGCCAAATACTTGGGGCAGTTCCGCTTCCAGTGACCAGTCTGCTTGCAATAGAAGCACTCAGTTTCAGGCTTAGGTCCAGGTTTGGGTTTCTTCTCTTGAGTAGCAACTTGCTTGCCGCTCTCTTTGAAGTTCCCCTTCTTCTTCCCTTTGCCCTTTTTCTTGAAACTAGTGGTCTTGTTGACCATCAACACTTGATGCTCCTTCTTGATTTCTACCTCCGCAGCTTTCAGCATCACGAAGAGCTCGGGAATAGTCTTGTTCATCCCTTGCATATTATAGTTCATCACGAAGCTCTTGTAGCTTGGTGGCAGTGATTAAAGAATTCTGTCAATGACGCTATCATCTGGAAGATGAACTCCCAATTGAATCAAGTGATTATTATACCCAGACATTTTGATTATATGCTCACTGACAGAACTGTTCTCCTCCATCTTGCAGCTATAGAACTTATTGGAGACTTCATATCTCTCAATCTGGGCATTTGCTTGAAATATTAACTTCAACTCCTGAAACATCTCATATGCTCCATGATGTTCAAAACGTCGTTGAAGTCCCGATTCTAAGCTGTAAAGCATGGCACACTGAACTATCGAGTAGTCATTAGCTTTGCTCTGCCAGACGTTCATAACATCCGGCGTTGCTCCTGCAGCAGGCCTGGCACCCAGCGGTGCTTCCAGGACGTAATTCTTCTGTGCAGCAATGAGGATAATCCTCAAGTTACGGACCCAGTCCGTGTAATTGCTACCATCATCTTTCAACTTTGCTTTCTCAAGGAACGCATTAAAATTCAACGAACAACAGCACGAGCCATCTATCTACAATCAAACATAAACAAGCAAGATACTAATCAGGTACTAAGTTTCATGATAAATTTAAGTTCAGTTAATCAAGTTAATTAAAGAACTCCCACTTAGATAGACATCCCTCTAATCCTCTAAGTGATTACGTGATCCAAATCAACTAAACCATAACCGATCATCACGTGAGATGGAGTAGTTTTCAATGGTGAACATCGTTATGTTGATCATATCTACTATATGATTCACGCTCCACCTTTCGGTCTTCGTGTTCCGAGGCCATATCTGTATATGCTTGGCTCGTCAAGTATAACCTGAGTATTCCGCGTGTGCAACTGTTTTGCACCCGTTGTATTTGAACATAGAACCTATCACACCCGATCATCACGTGGTGTCTCAGCACGAAGAACTTTCGCAACGGTGCATACTCAGGGAGAACACTTCTTGATAATTTAGCGAGAGATCATCTTATAATGCTACCGTCAATCAAAGCAAGATAAGATGCATAAAAAGGATAAACATCACATGCAATCAATATAAGTGATATGATATGGCCATCATCATCTTGTGCTTGTGATCTCCATCTCCGAAGCACCGTCGTGATCACCATCATCACCGGCGTGACACCTTGATCTCCATCGTAGCATCGTTGTCGTCTCGCCAAGCTTATGCTTCCACGACTATCACTACCGCTTAGTAATAAAGTAAAGCATTACATCGCGATTTCATTGTATACAATAAAGCGACAACCATATGGCTCCTGCCAGTTGCCGATAACTCGGTTATAAACATGATCATCTCATACAATAAAATTCAGCATCATGTCTTGACCATATCACATCACAACATGCCCTGAAAAAACAAGTTAGACGTCCTCTACTTTGTTGTTGCAAGTATTACGTGGCTTCTACGGGCTTAAGCAAGAACCAATCTCACCTACGCATCAAAACCACAACGATAGTTTGTCAAATAGACTCCGTTTTAACCTTCGCAAGGACCGGGCGTAGCCACACTTGGTTCAACTAAAGTTGGAGAGACAGTCGCCCGCAAGCCACCTGTGTGCAAAGCACGTTGGGGGAACCGGTCTCACGTAAGCGTACGCGTAAGGTTGGTCCGGGTCGTCTCGTCCAACAATGCCGCCGAACCAAAGTATGACATGCTGGTAGGCAGTATGACTTATATCGCCCACAACTCACTTGTGTTCTACTCGTGCATATAACATCAACATAAATAACCTAGGCTCGGATACCACTGTTGGGTTTCGTAGTAATTTCAAAAAATTTCCTACGCACACGCAAGATCATGTGATGCATAGCAACGAGAGGGGAGAGTGTTGTCTACGTACCCAACGCAAACCGACTGCGGAAGCGCTGACACAACGTAGAGGAAGTAGTCGTACGTCTTCACGATCCAACCGATCAAGCACCGAAACTACGGCACCTCCGAGTTCGAGCACACGTTCAGCTCGATGACGATCCCCGGACTCCGATCCAGCAAAGTGTCGGGGAAGACTTCCGTCAGCACGACGGCGTTGTGACGATCTTGATGCACTACAGCAGCAGGGCTTCGCCTAAACTCCGCTACAGTATTATCGAGGACTATGGTGGCAGGGGCACCGCACACGGCTAAGGAATAGACCACGTGGATCAACTTGTGTGTTTCTGGGGTGCCTCTACCTCAGTATATAAAGGAGCCAAAGGGGAGGGGGGCCGCCGGCCAGGAGGAGGGCGCTGGAGGAGTCCTACTCCTTCCGGGAGTAGGACTCCCCCCAAATCCTAGTTGGACTAGGATTCCCCGAGGGGGAAAGAGGGAGAGGGGGGCCGGCCACCTCTCCTAGTCCTAATAGGACTAGGGGAGGGGGGAGGAACGCAGCCACCTTGGGCTGCCCCTTTCTCCTTTCCACTAAAGCCCATTAAGGCCCATATGGCTCCCGGGGGGTTCCGGTAACCTCCCGGTACTCCGGTAAAATCCCGATTTCACCTGGAACACTTCCGATGTCCAAATATAGGCTTCCAATATATCAATCTTTATGTCTCGACCATTTCGAGACTCCTCGTCATGTCCGTGATCACATCCGGGACTCCGAACAACCTTCGGTACATCAAAATGCATAAACTCATAATATAACTGTCATCGTAACCTTAAGCGTGCGGACCCTACGGGTTCGAGAACAATGTAGACATGACCGAGACACGTCTACGGTCAATAACCAATAGCGGGACCTGGATGCCCATATTGGCTCCTACATATTCTACGAAGATCTTTATCGGTCAGACCGCACAACAACATACATTGTTCCCTTTGTCATCGGTATGTTACTTGCCCGAGATTCGATCGTCGGTATTCCAATACCTAGTTCAATCTTGTTACCGGCAAGTCTCTTTACTTGTTCTGTAATACATCATCCCGCAACTAACTCATTTAGTTGCAATGCTTGCAAGGCTTAAGTGATGTGCATTACCGAGAGGGCCCAGAGATACCTCTCCGACAATCGGAGTGACAAATCCTAATCTCGAAATACGCCAACCCAACATCTACCTTTGGAGACACCTGTAATGCTCCTTTATAATCACCCAGTTACGTTGTGACATTTGGTAGCACCCAAAGTGTTCCTCCGGCAAACGGGAGTTGCATAATCTCATAGTCATAGGAACATGTATAAGTCATGAAGAAAGCAATAGCAACATACTAAACGATCAGGTGCTAAGCTAATGGAATGGGTCATGTCAATCAGATCATTCAACTAATGATGTGACCTCGTTAATCAAATAACAACTCTTTGTTCATGGTTAGGAAACATAACCATCTTTTATTAACGAGCTAGTCAACTAGAGGCATACTAGTGACACTCTGTTTGTCTATGTATTCACACATGTATTATGTTTCCGGTTAATACAATTCTAGCATGAATAATAAACATTTATCATGATATAAGGAAATAGATAATAACTTTATTATTGCCTCTAGGGCATATTTCCTTCAGTCTCCCACTTGCACTAGAGTCAATAATCTAGATTACACTGTAATGATTCTAACACCCATGGAGCTTTGGTGCTGATCATGTTTTGCTCGTGGAAGAGGCTTAGTCAATGGGTCTGCAATATTCAGATCCGTATGTATCTTGCAAATCTCTATGTATCCCACCTGGACTAGATCCCGGATGGAATTGAAGCGTCTCTTGATGTGCTTGGTTCTCTTGTGAAATCTGGATTCCTTTGCCAAGGCAATTGCACCAGTATTGTCACAAAAGATTTTCATTGGACCCGATGCACTAGGTATGACACCTAGATCGGATATGAACTCCTTCATCCAGACTCCTTCGTTTGCTGCTTCCGAAGCAGCTATGTACTTCGCTTCACATGTAGATCCCACTACGACGCTTTGTTTAGAACTGCACCAACTAACAGCTCCACCGTTTAATTTAAACACGTATCCGGTTTGCGATTTAGAATCGTCCGGATCAGTGTCAAAGCTTGCATCAACGTAACCTTTTACGACGAGCTCTTTGTCACCTCCATATACGAGAAGCATATCCTTAGTCCTTTTCAGGTATTTCAGGATGTTCTTGACCGCTGTCCAGTGATCCACTCCTGGATTACTTTGGTATCTCCCTGCTAGACTTATAGCAAGGCACACATCAGGTCTGGTACACAACATTGCATACATGATAGATCCTATCGCTGATGCATAGGGAACATCTTTCATATTCTCTCTATCTTCTGCAGTGGTCGGGCATTGAGTCTTTACTCAATTTCACACCTTACAACACAGGCAAGAATCCTTTCTTTGCTTGATCCATTTTGAACTTCTTCAAAAAATTTGTCAAGGTATGTTGTTTGTGAAAGTCCAATTAAGCGTCTTGATCTATTTGTTTGTGAAAGTCCAATTAAGCGTCTTGATCTATCTCTATAGATCTTAATGCCTAATATGTAAGCAGCTTCACCGAGGTCTTTCATTGAAAAACTCTTATTCAAGTATCCCTTTATGCTATCCAGAAATTCTATATCATTTCCAATTAACAATATGTCATCCACATATAATATCAGAAATGCTACAGAGCTCCCACTCACTTTCTTGTAAATACAGGCTTCTCCAAAAGTCTGCATAAAACCAAATGCTTTGATCACACTATCAAACGTTTATTCCAACTCCGAGAGGCTTGCACCAGTCCATAAATGGATCGCTGGAGCTTGCACACTTTGTTAGCTCCCTTTGGATCGACAAAACCTTCTGGTTGCATCATATACAACTCTTCTTCCAGAAATCCATTCAGGAATGCAGTTTTGACATCCATCTGCCAAATTTCATAATCATAAAATGCGGCAATTGCTAACATGATTCGGACAGACTTAAGCATCGCTACGGGTGAGAAGGTCTCATCGTAGTCAATCCCTTGAACTTGCGAAAACCTTTTGCGACAAGTCGAGCTTTGTAGACAGTAATATTACTGTCAGCGTCAGTCTTCTTCTTGAAGATCCATTTATTCTCAATTGCTTGCCGATCATCGGGCAAGTCAACCAAAGTCCATACTTTGTTCTCATACATGGATCCCATCTCAGATTTCATGGCTTCAAGCCACTTTGCGGAATCTGGGCTCACCATCGCTTCTTCATAGTTCGTAGGTTCATCATGACCTAGTAGCATTACTTCCAGAACAGGATTACTGTACCACTCTGGTGCGGATCTTACTCTAGTTGATCTACGAGGTTCAGTAGTAACTTGTTCTGAAGTTTCATGATCATCATCATTAGCTTCCTCACTAATTGGTGTAGGTGTCACAGAAACCGGTTTTTGTGATGTACTACTTTCCAATAAGGGAGCAGGTACAGTTACCTCATCAAGTTCTACTTTCCTCCCACTCACTTCTTTCGATTGAAACTCCTTCTCTAGAAAGGATCAATTCTTAGCAACAAATGTCTTGCCTTTGGATATGTGATAGAAGGTGTACCCAACAGTCTCCTTTTGGATATCCTATGAAGACACATTCTCGATTTGGGTTCGAGCTTATCAGGTTGAAGCTTTTTCACATAAGCATCGCAGCCCCAAACTTTCAGAAATGACAACTTTGGTTTCTTGCCAAACCACAGTTCATAAGGCGTCGTCTCAACGGATTTTGATGGTGCCCTATTTAACGTGAATGCGGCCGTCTCTAGAGCGTATCCCCAAAACGATAGCGGTAAATCAGTAAGAGACATCATAGATCGCACCATATCTAGTAAAGTACGATTACGACGTTCGGACACACCATTACGCTGTGGTGTTCCGGGTGGCGTGAGTTGCGAAACTATTCCACAATTTTTCAAATGTACACCAAACTCGTAACTCAAATATTCTCCTCCACGATCAGATCGTAGAAACTTTATTTTCTTGTTACGATGATTTTCAACTTCACTCTGAAATTCTTTGAACTTTTCAAATGTTTCAGACTTATGTTTCATTAAGTAGATATACCCATATCTGCTTAAATCATCTGTGAAGGTGAGAAAATAACGATATCCGCCACGAGCCTCAATATTCATCGGACCTGTATGTATGATTTCCAACAAATCTGTTGCTCTCTCCATAGTACCGGAGAACGGTGTGTTTATCATCTTACCCATAAGGCATGGTTCGCAGGTACCAAGTGATTCATAATCAAGTGGTTCCAAAAGTCCATCAGTATGGAGTTTCTTCATGCGCTTTACACTGATATGACCCAAATGGCAGTGCCACAAATAAGTTGCACTATCATTATCAACTCTGCATCTTTTGGCTTCAACATTATGAGTATGTGTGTCACTACTATCGAGATTTAATAAGATAGACCACTCTTCAAGGTGCATGACCATTAAAAGATTACTCATAAAAATAGAACAACTATTATTCTTGATTTAAAATGAATTAACCGTCTCGCATTAAACAAGATCCAGATATAATGTTCATGGCTTAACACTAGCACCACATAACAATTATTTAGTCTAATACTAAATACCAAATAACAAGATCACATCGACTTTGGAACCATTTCCCACGCGCATCGTCACCTCGTCCTTAGCCAATCTTCGCTTAATCCGTAGTCCCTGTTTCGAGTTGCAAATATTAGCAACAGAACCAGTATCAAATACCCAGGTGCTACTGCGAGCATTAGTAAGGTACACATCAATAACATGTATATCACATATACCTTTGTTCACCTTGCCATCCTTCTTATCCGCCAAATACTTGGGGCAGTTCCGCTTCCAGTGACCAGTCTGCTTGCAGTAGAAGCACTCAGTTTCAGGCTTAGGTCCAGGTTTGGGTTTCTTCTCTTGAGAGCAACTTGCTTGCCGTTCTTCTTGAAGTTCCCCTTCTTCTTCCCTTTGCCCTTTTTCTTGAAACTAGTGGTCTTGTTGACCATCAACACTTGATGCTCCTTCTTGATTTCTACCTCCGCAGCTTTCAGCATCGCTTTCAGCATCGCGAAGAGCTCGGGGATAGTCTTGGTCATCCCTTGCATATTATAGTTCATCACGAAGCTCTTTTGTAGCTTGGTGGCAGTGATTGAAGAATTCTGTCAATGACGCTATCATCTGGAAGATTAACTCCCAATTGAATCAAGTGATTATTATACCCAGACATTTTGAGTATATGCTCACTGACAGAACTGTTCTCCTCCATCTTGCAGCTATAGAACTTATTGGAGACTTCATATCTCTCAATCCGGGCATTTGCTTGAAATATTAACTTCAACTCCTGAAACATCTCATATGCTCCATGATGTTCAAAACGTCGTTGAAGTCCCGATTCTAAGCTGTAAAGCATGGCACACTGAACTATCGAGTAGTCATCAGCTTTGCTCTGCCAGACGTTCATAACATCCTGCGTTGCTCCTGCAGCAGGCCTGGCACCCAGCGGTGCTTCCTCGCGGCCCGAACCTGGATAAACGAACCGCATGCTCTCTGTTAGACCCGCTCTTCTCCCAACCCCGCACCCCGCAACTGTAGTAGGGATTCTTGTGATCCCATAGGTGTCGTTTCCCACCGACATCTTTGGCGCGCCAGGTAGGGGGCGCGCAGTTGTGAGAATCGGTTTTAGCAGTTAAGTGAGTGTTTCTTCATTGCGATGGCTCTAAGAGAAGCAGGAGAGGGGGTCGAAAGATCGACGCCGGCGCGACTACAAGGAGAAGCTAAGTCACACCGAACCCTGACTACTTTCTTTCCTTTTTATAAAAAGTTATTTCCCTCGGAGATGTCGTGCCTTTCTATGGAAAACCTGCACGCCAGGGGGCTCTCCCACTGTCGGCAATGCCCTTGCCCTGTTTCGAGTCCGCTCAAGCGGCTGCGTCAAGAGCGGCAGGGTAGCCTTCCGCGTTTGACAACACTCTCGATTCTGACTCGAGTCAAGCTCGACAGTTCGAGCGGCCGCGTTAAGAACGGTAAGGTGGCTCGCCCGGCAGCACGCATACCCGGCAGGCCAATGGGGATCCATCCCCAAGACACCGCCTTCGGCTTCCGCGTCGGCGAGCCTGCCCAGTTGGCGTAGGGTGCGTATACAAAGGGAAATTGAACAGGGAAATAACATGCATAGTACTGAAAGTGCTGCAGAGTTATGTTACTTCAAATTGTTGCTGCGGTTCTAACTAGAGGTAGCAATTGTCTTGGTTGTGAACCCGCAGCGGCAATAAGGAACGGGATGCCTAATCCCGGCGCTGGCCCTCCACCCTCAAAATTCCGCCAACACGGCTGATGATGGGCTTGATGCACTCCCTGAGCGGCGCAAGGTCGACACCCTCCGGCAAGCTCTCCAGTGCGGCGTCGAAGTCGAGGTCGGGGTACCAGTGCGCCACCTTGGTGAGAACCTTGGTCATGGCGCCCTGACAAAGCATCCGGTACTCCTCGGCCTGTCAGGCCGCCCGGTTGGCTAAGCCGCTCCAGAGCACGGACGACCTTCTCAAAGAACATGGTCAGACTGCAATTGGCGCTCACGCTCCGCTCTGGGACATACCTCACGTCCGGCATCCCCATGGTGGCGAGCTGTGCGGCGGCCTGGTTGGTGACGGCGGCAAGGCGTTCGAACCAACAGTTCTCGCCCGCCATATGATCGGCGAAGTTGAGGCCTTCATTCTCCCGCAACTGCTTCTCGCCCTCCAGCGCCTTGGCAAGGGTTTCCTCTTGAGTCTTGGCCTCCTCCAGCGCCTCCTCGAGACCCTTCAGCATCAGCTTGAGATCCCCGATGGAGTTGTTGGCCTCGGCAAGCTCCCCAGCCTTGCTGATGACCGCGCCATGTGCCTCCGTCAGAGCACCGTTAAGTATGTCCTTCTCCCGGGACAGCTTTAACGCCTGCTCCTTCAGCCCGTCGCACTCCTCCTCCAGCTCTTTCACCTTGCCGGCATGAACCTGGGCCTGGGCATTGAGTGCCTCCTTGTGCCTCTGCTCCAGCTCACTGGTCCGCTGCAGGATAAGCTTCCCCACCTCGGCATCTTTGCCGCGAAGTGTGGCAGCGAGCTTCTCCTCGCGTGCGGCAAGGTCCTCCTCCTGGGAGTTCAGCGCGGCCTCACGCTGGGTCCGAACGGCCTCGGCGGCCTCGGCTGAGTTCTTCGCCACCTCCTGAGCTTTCTCGACGTCGGCAAGCTTCATGCTAAGCTCCACGTCGTGCTTGTCCTGCTCATCCTGGGCCGCCTTGAGCTCCTTGTGGGCCTCGCGGAATGAATCCCACGCTTCGGCGACGCGCTCCTGGAGGTCTGCCTCCGCCTTCTCCACCACCGCCGTCCTGGACTTAACCTTGTCCAGGCGGGCGCGGTGGGCGCCTGGAGCTTCCGGAAGCTGGCGCCCACGGCGTGGAGGAGCCGTTCTTCCTGCGAACCGCCGCCGCCAACGATTGGCTCGTCAATGACTTTGAGCCCGGCGGCGGCAAGCACCTCGTCGTTGAACACCTCTCCTTCAACAGGCGTCCTGGTGCTCGACGTGCCTGGAAGGTGGACGAACAAGTCGTCTCTCACCCTCAGGTACTTGCCGGAGCTAGAAGCAGCAGAGGAGGAAGGCTGGTCACCAGTCTCCTCCTCCGTCTCCCCGGCAAGCCCCTTTCCGGCCTCCTCAGCGGCAGCCTTGTCGGCCTCCCCGGTAGGCCCCTCGGCGGCCTCCTCGGCAGCGTCCTTGGTGGCCTCCTCGGCGGCGACCTTCTCGGCGTCTGCCTCATCGGCCTTGGCGACGCCCTCGATGACGGCGTCCACGTCCTCTGGGTCCACCGAGGAGGATTCTGGGCGCCGAAGACAGGGGTGAGGCATAGCCAAGACCAAGAACCGGAAAGAAGAAGAAGCAGGGATGAATGGTGAACGACTTACCGGTGCCGGCACCCAGCTGGGAAACGGAAGTCCCCTCCCCACCAACATTTGGTGTCGAGGCAAAGCCGTTGGCGCCCAAGTTCTCTTCCTCCTCCTCCATGTGTGTGGGCTCGGTGCTTGGCGCCCTTGCCGGGGACGTCCCTCGGGGCGGTGTGGTCGATGGGGGCGGCGTGTTGGGAGTAGCCCCCTGTGGCTCCTCCTGCTGCTGCTCCCCTCCTGCACACCTAGCAAGGTCAGCACCAAAGTGTCGCGCCCCTAACACATGTTGAAGAGAGAAGAATGATGAACTTACGCTGGGGGCTTTGCCGGGGGCTGCTGTCCGGGCTGCTCAATACCACCAAGGGCGCCCTCGAAGTACCAGCCGGGGGCTGGCCACCCGCCGAGACCTTGGCCCTGTTTGCTCTTTGGGCCAGCGTCTCCGCATCCCTGCAAAGATGAAAACAAGTCAAGATCAATAACGCGGGTTGGGAAGGCAGAGATAACAGAGAGGAACCGGATGCTTACTCATCATCCTCCTCCTCCCCTGCGGTCTTCCTCTTCCTCCTCGGACTGAGGGATCCATAATCAAAGGTGATCCCCGCGCCAACGTTCACCGGAGGAGGGGAGGGAGGTGGCGCCTGGGCACGCTTGGATGGACAAGGAGTGGCCGTCTTCTTCTTCACCGCGACCTTCGATGGCTTCTTCGCCGCCGCGGCCCTCATGTGGGGCCGGGACCCCTCCAAGGTCAGCTGCGGCTGCGCAGCCCTGCGGGGCCGAACCGACTCACCGGAATTGGCCCGCCGCAGGACTCGCCCCCTCACTGCACGTGGCGTTGGGTCTGCGGTCTCTTCCTCCTCCGACGATGACTCGCCGATCACATCCTCAACTAGTGGAGCCTTGGTGCCGGCACTGCTGGCTCCCTCGGCGGCCGCCGCCCACCGGGCAAGCTCCTCCTCCTACGCGCCTGTCGCGGCCTTGTCCTCCACGCCGCCATTGCTGCTGGCCTCCCTGGCGAGCTATGCCTCCCTCGCCCTGGTGGCGATGTAGTCCAGCTCCGCCTGGGTGGTGTCCATGACAAGCAGTCGCTCGACGTTGACGTTGACGCACCCCTCGTGCAGGGAGTCAAAGAACTGCTGCACTTCGTTGTCCCTCGGCTCCTCCCAGCTCGGGTCGGGGCCATGCGCATTGCAGTCTGGCATCATAGCAATGATATCGGACCGACGCGAGTTATTACACAACGGGACCACCCCCGTTGGCAGCTCGAACAACGGCCCCTTGAGGACCTTGCTGGCCTTCGCGGCAGCCCTCGCGACTTTGCCGGTCCGCTCAACCTCGCCGTCACGGCCCACATCAAGCTGGAAGAGCCGCTGGCAGAAATGGGCGCGCGCCATCGCCGTAAAGTTGTGGTCAAGGCCTGGGCGGAGTCGCATGATGTTAGCGGGGTTCATGAAGAGCCAGGCTGGCCTCCCCTTGTTATGCAACGGAGCAATCCGGCGGCGGATGAAGTCCGCCCCGATCATTTCAAGGGTGAGCCTGGCCTAGGTAAGCCGAAGATCCTGGTGGTGGAAACCATGAGCTTTCCGTCGACGGCATCAACATCGCTCCAATCGCTGCCGCGAACCGGCGGCACCCGGCGAAATTTGCAGAACGCCGGCGGGTCCTTCTCTTCAATCCAGCACCCCCGGCCCCGCCACTCCTCCCGCCTCTCCTTCATGGCGCCGTTCGGGTATGCCTCCTTGGATCTTGGGATCCAGGTGACGCAACCAGAGATGGCACCCCCCGTCTGGATCCGAGGGAAGAAATAGTGGCGGAAGACCGTCGTGCTGGGGTGCACCCCGGCAAAGCCTTCGCAAAGGTGCGCGAAAAGGGCCATGCACGCCACCGCATTCGGAGTAAAATCCAAGAGACGGAATCCGAAAGTGTGCATGATGTCACTGAAGAAATCGAAGAAGGGAGGGCAGAGTCCGCAAGAAAAGTAATCAACAAAGAAGGGGTACCGATTTGGGGCAGGGTCGGCGCAGGTTGCGGGGATGACGCGCGTGGCCGGGTGCCCCGAATTCTCTCCCCCCTCTCTTCACTCCCCACAGGAGCTTAAAGGAGTCCTGAAGCTCAAACACGTCGACCGTCAAGGGGAAGAAGAAGGCGGACTACGTCTGTTGCCCCGACAGCGCGCACTCCGGCGGCTCCATAGCCCCGGCACCCTTGGCCACCCCCTTGCCCTTGGTGGATTTTGGCGCCATGGTGGCTGAAGGAGGACGGAGGAGTGGAGGGCGGCAGAAGCACAACGGCGGCGAGGGGAGACGGAGCTTGGAGAAGAGGAGGGAGACAGGCGGAGGTCTCCGAGATTGGGGTTGCGCGAAGGGTAAATGGAACAGTGCGCCCGCGGTTATCCCTTTTTATGGGGAAGCCGCGGGTCGCGCCGCCCATTTACTACGATGTGACGCATGCGTGTGAAAACCGCCCCACGCATGCCACCCACAACACGCACGCCCCTCCATGCCGCACCGCGCGCGCGGGTCATGGGAAGCACAGCGCGTGAAAAATCTTACAGCGGTAAAAACCGCCCCGCCTGCCCGCGCACCGTTTTGGGCCTGACCCAACAACGTGTCGGGCTTATGTGTGGCCCAGGCTCGGGAGCTCCTGTCGGTGTACAAAACTAGGGGCACATTTTTGTACCCCTTTACCTGTGCACGGGCAGTCAGAGCCGCGCCCGCGACCATACCAAGCAGA
This sequence comes from Triticum urartu, assembly GCF_003073215.2. Taxonomy (NCBI): domain Eukaryota; kingdom Viridiplantae; phylum Streptophyta; class Magnoliopsida; order Poales; family Poaceae; genus Triticum; species Triticum urartu. Next base: position 630,563,134 of record NC_053024.1, on the reverse strand, counting down.
GCAAGGGAGGTGAGCCAAGGTAAGACCGAACCCCAAGATGGCCAGAGCAACGCCAAGGCCAAGGCCACAAAGAGCAAAGGGACGAAGCAGGTTCCTGCGGCAGGAGGCCCTTGCTAGGGCTAGCCTCGGCAGCCCCGGCAAAACCCTTGCCAGGGCAGCTCACCCCACACCAACGGAGTGAACCACCCTTGAGCCCACGATCCCCAACGCCATCATCCCCATGGAGCCAGGGCTCGGGAAGGCACCTCCAAGGTGGCATGCAGATCTTTGTGAAGACATATCCAAGAATAGACGAGGATTAGAAGATGACGACCCCGGCAAGACCCTTGCCGGGGACAACGGCGTACCACAGCAAGATCCTTGCCGGGGACGCCTGCGCGCCACGGCAAGAACCTTGCCGGGCCACCCGGCAACGCCCTCGCCAAGCGCACCAGCAGGGCTACCGTCAGGCCCGGACCAGCCTAGTCTCCGCTGCCGTTCGCATGCAGCTGCCGACCCAACTAGCTAGGCAGGCACCTGCGTGGCAACATGCAGCCCTTCATGGAGGCTCCACCACCGCACCACCTCAGCTACCTGCCTGCCTATGTGGCGCCACATGCATCGCTGGCCAGGGCGCGTGTCGAAGCTTGGAGGAGCGGCGACGGACGGGACGGGCCTCGCCCCCGTCCCCGATAAAGCAAAGGGACACCTAAGCCTCGCATTAAATGCGCTTTGTCCTGTAATACCAGCGATAACCATGCAGCACTGTTGCCTTTCCACCTCATGTGTGCCACTGTGGCAACCCCTTTTTCTTTAAAAGGAGGCCCGAGGCGATGAGGAGAAGGATTCGGCTTTTTGGAGCTCATTACACTCCGTAGCTAGTTCAAGAACTCAGAATACATCCACCAAAGCAGGACTAGGGTTTTACACATCCTCGCGGCCCGAACCTGGATAAACGAACCGCGTGCTCTCTGTTAGACCCGCTCTTCTCTCAACCTCGCGCCCCACAACCGCAGTAGGGATTCTTGTGATCCCATAGGTGTCGTTTCCTACCGACATACGTCAATCACACACGGTTCCAAAAATTGGAACTGTGTGCAATGACTTTCATTTTGCTTGTTGCGTCAATCACACACGGTTCGCTCTAGCAAACCGTCGCCCCCAAAATTCTTTGTGGGACAGAAAACCCTCACCACCAATTCAAAAAAGAAAAAAGAAAACCCTCACCATCCCCACATCACAAAAACCCTCACCCCGCCCGCCACCCCCTCCGGTACGGTCCCCATTCACACCTGCACAAGCTCCTCCGCGTCTATGCCATGGCACCGCCTATCGCAGCGGTAAACACTTAGCTCGATGGCTCCTGCCGCCGCCAAGCTGCCGGCAATGCCCATCGCATTTCGCCACTTCCGCTTGCCACCGCCTATCGCCATCGACTTTCTCGACGCTGCTCGTAGTCGACCCAGCTCCGCTCGGTTGGGGAATCTGCCATACTGAGGGTTCTTTCTCATGGATGACGAGGTAACTAATTTAACGAGATATTATCTCATCTCTTATCCCAGTTCATCTGCCTCCTTTAATCACCCGTCGGAAATCGCCGTGAATTTTTTTATTCAAGCTAATTTGAAGGTTTTGTTTCATTCATAGAATGTACAGTGAGCTGACACTTCAGGGCTTTGCGACCGCCGCCAGAGATGCCATCTCATCGTACCAGATAACTTGAGGACGCGCGCGGTATGTTCAATCTCACCCTAAATAGGTTGGCATGGCCTACTTTCCTGAACATATTCTAAATATTGCTACATTTGGATAAAAGGTGCCACATGCACCATATACATCAAAGAGGATTTTCCCCTCTTCTTTCTATATTAGGCAAATTAGTGATGTATTGTTCTTTCGATTACTCTCATTTTTCCATGACATCATGTTTACCCTATCTGTTTAATCATAGAATTTTGTCCGTCGATTTCAACTGCTGTACAGTTCTTTCAATTTGGGCCCGTATTTGCATGTTACCATATTTTCTTTAACAATCCTACCATTTTCTGCATAACATCCCTCGCTATGCAACAGATTATGTAGTGCACAATTTTTCCCTTTACATAGATCAAGGCTCTACGGATGTCATACTACACACAAACAATGGATTTACAATCGTTGCTACTGTAAGACTTGATGAAGGTGGTGACTCCTATTTTGTCACTAGCTTTTGGAATGAAATTGCAAAGTTTTATGTACTGAAAGCTGGCACTAAAATTGCACTGCACATAGAAGGGCCTGGTCATGAGATATATGCTAACTTCCCCGACAAAATCATCCGTCCAGACTTTGTTCGAAGTAAGTTTTCTTTTCAACTATCTGCATATGTTGACTTACCCAGCAATGTCAAATGGATTGTGTAGTATTTAAGCAACCAATTGTTATTCCCTTTTCTTACTATATTCCTACCTAATAACTTCTAGTTACCAATACACTTTTCTATTGCGCTGTTTTAACTAAATATTCCCCGTACTCCCATTTCTATCAGAAAGCGCCGCTAACAAGGAGACTCCGGAGGTGGAGAACGGGGCTGCCAACAAGCGGAGGCGGGGCGAGCTAGAACCGCAAATGACTCCAGCGGGCCTATACTTAATCAGCAGCCTCCCCGATGATATGTTGTGAGTCATCATCTCCCTCCTCCCAATAAAATATGGGGCGCAGACAACCATCCTTTCCTGGTGGTGGCGCCCCCTATGGAACTCCAGCCCTCTCGACCTCATCGACACCCACGAGCTCTGCCATGGCTATCGCAAAATCTTGGATGCGTTCTCCAAGATCCTCGGCAGTAACTTGGACCAACTGAAGGCCTTAGAATGCGCAAGTTCCGTTCCAATGGCAAGGACCGAGCCAAGCTTGACGACTGGTTCCGATCCCCCGCCCTAGATCAGCTCGAGGAGCTCACTTTTGATATTGGGCATATGCGGTCGCTGCCAACATCCGCACTCCGCCTCGCGCCCACGCTGCGCATCGCCAAGTTCAGGAACTGCCATTTCCCGCCCCTTAATGACGCGCCCGCTCTTATTCTACCACGACTGAAGCAGCTCGAGCTCGTCGCCGTCTACCTCTCAAAGGGTGACATGGAGCGCCTGCTCCGTGGCTGTACTGCACTCGAGTACCTTCGTCTTCAAGCGATCAATAGGTTGAGTACCTTCCACATCACCTCCATGACTCTCTGGACTATTTATGTGTGTTGCTGGTGCGGCAGGAAGACATCACAAAAGGTGGACCATGTTATAGTCATCCAGGACATAGTTGCACTTGAGAGATTACTTGAAGTTGATCAAGAAGGTCCAACAAGAATCAATGTCATCTCTGTGCCGAAATTGATTGTGGTGGGCTACTCGTCTGACAAATACTCTGAACTTGTTATTGGATCCAGACCCGTTCAGCTACAACAGGCGCCTTCTACCTCTCCTTCTACAAATTAACATTATTTCTCATTTTGAAGATGTTTATTCGTCTGTCATTCAGAAAATGATTCCAACAAGCTTGACCCCGAAACTGTGCATAGTGAAGGTCTTGGAACTAGAATCTATCGGCCCCAACCTGGAGCAAGTTGTCAGTTTCCTGAGATGCTTTCCGTGCCTGGAGAAGCTATATATCGAGGTGATGTTCCTTTCCTGTTAAATTTTAACCATAAGGGAGTTCAATTTGTGACACCTTTTTCCAAGTTTACAATGACAATGTACTACGATTTTTGAAGGTTATTTTGGAGGATTTTTGTACATACATGCCCCCCCCCATATTGGTTGCTTGATCCATATGGTTACAATCAATAAGCATTTCTCCTTTGGATTCATCTATACTAGTTTTCTTAGGGAACTTTTCATCCACTCCAACCTCATGTGAAGAAGGCTACATTTTTCTAGAAAGTAATCAAATGCCCATGTTAATCATGTTAGATCGAAGATGGCATGTTAGTGCATTTTACAAATCCTGCAAACCAAATAGGCATGTCGTAATGTTCAAAACTGCATGTAGGCACTAACACGTTCTCTTCTTTTGCAGATAAGATTAGGCCCAGTGGTGGATAATGTGATACAATATAACAATCACGTCGAATGCCTTGATCTGCATCTCTCAGAAATTACTTTGAAGAACTACCGAGCGACCCTACCGGAGATTATATTCGCCAGGTTCCTTGTTCTCAGAGCAAGGGTGCTGAAGGAAATGAGGTTTGCCCTACATTTATTTCACAAAAATGGATGGTTTGTTGATCAGCGCCTGCGCCTGCGGCAGAATGGAGTAGGCTCCAAAAATGCTGAATTTCATTTTGGAACTTCATATGACAAAGTAATCGGAACTCATTGTGTCAAGCCCATACATGACTTCTTAGTGGCTGCCCCTTTGCAGAAATTGTGAGGTTTCGAAAGCAGAAATAGAAGCGGTGATATTAGTTTGAACCTCTCTGATATGCATGTTCAGCGGATCAGCGCGAGCGTTTGTAGCTGATGAGCTGAATTTCATTTCTAATATCAGTTTGAACCTCGTAATCTTCGAATTTGAGCCATATAACTCTAGAATTTGAACCTTGTAACATTTCGAGCTTTTGTGGTACAATCATTGAAATGGCATCTTATGAGACTCGTATATTGCTAGCACTATTCTGACCTTAATATGGAATGGTCTTAGATTTTATTAACCATTCTCGAATCAGTTTACCTTGTCGATCTCACAGCACACGATCTGTATAGCTAACTCGACTGCGATCTTCGACATTATTGCACACAGTTGGTTTCTTCCACCGTGTGCACTGTAGAGTGCAGAATTAATTATCGCACTCGAGTGTACATCATAACCCTTCTGTGTAACATTGACCTCATCACCCAAGGGTAAGCTTTTTGCCAATAAACGCCCACGATTTGTCCCTCTTCTAGCCGACACATGGCCAAACTAGCCGGGCGGGAAGCTAGCGCGGTAAACAGCACAGTAGCATGGGAATCTAGCTGATACATTTGGCGCCTCTTCGAGCCCACACGTGTGGTGCTGTGTTGTCAAGCATGCACTGGATTTTGGAATCCTCCGCTATGAACGTCGTGACAAGATGTGATGATTACAGGCCGGCCGGCCCCGATTTATTACAGCGGCCATTTAACCTACCGTTGTGTCTCTTCAACCTTTCGATCGCGCCCCACCATTGCAAGAAGCACACCCACCACGAGAAATTCTTAGAGGGTATACTGCGCGGCAGAAATGGCGCTCCGAGCGGCTGCCGACGACGAGCAGTAGTTCACCATGCGTGCCGTGGTGGACACCCACAGAAGGTTCATGGACCTCTCGGTGGTGTACACCAACGATCCGGTCTGGGTGGAGCACTCCATCCACATCATGGAGCTGTTGCTTGCCGACGAGAAGTACAAGGTGGTCGGGTTCGACCTCGAGTACACACGCGCTTGTGCCGGGTCTCGTCCCAAGGTCGCCGTCGCCCAGATGTGCGTGCGCCATCACATCCTCTTCTACCACTACTGCCTGGCCACAAGGCCTTGCGAGCGTTTCACCAGGTTTGTCAACAGCCCCCACAACATGTTCGCTACTGTGGACATCACCAATGATCTAAAGGCGCTCGAGAGTTCGGGTATCGCCTGCCAGAATCTTGTCGACATCCAAGGCCAATACAAGATCTGGGGCAGCAAGGAGCATGAGAAGGACTCATTGGTTCACCTCGCCGAGGCCATCATCGACCCCTAGTATAGAGACATGAAGGATTCATGCAACAAGGACAAGCGTGCCTGGCACTCGGCCTGGATGGAGAAACTCGGCAAAGCTCATGTTGTGTACGTGGCCAAGGAGGTATACATGATCTACGACATGTACAGGCGGATCGTTGACATGAGGAAGTGCCTCCTTCCCCAAAACGGCCAGGGATCCAGCCGGAAGTAGAGCAATGGCAAGCATCGTCGCAACAATAAGTAGATGATTAGATCCTCATTTCTCCTACTTCAGTATGCATGTAATTACTTACTTTGGTGTGTGCAAATGTTATGTGTGTAGTCACTTGTGTAATTGTATGCTTAATTTGGTTATGCAATGCTGTCTATTTAAGTATATATGTTGATGCTCTGTAGACAGAGCGTAGATGGTGTGCAGACAAAGAAAATAACATCGCACATGGACTAAACAATGGAACCTGTCGATGATGTTTTCATCACTCACTCACAATTGTATACCAGCAATCATTTTCTCACAAGACACAACGGCTTGTTAGCAGTAATCATTTGTGTTCTTATCGGTCTTCACACACATTTTCGATTACAGACCTGTTTGCCTCGTATCACACACATCTTGTTCATTTGAACCGTTTCTGTTCTCATGTCTCAACACAAACAGTTCATCCGAGTGAACCGCATGTCGTATATCACACACACCTTTGATCTGGCTGACCGTTTCTCTTGTGCTGCCTAATCACAAACAGTTCATCCGAGTGAACCGTATGCGGTACATCACACACACCTTCATCTGGCTACCCGTTTCTTTTGTTCCTCCTCATCGCAAACAGTTAATTGAGCTGAACCGTATGCCCTGCATCGCACATGCAACTAAAATCTGAACCGTGTTTGATGCATCCTCCATCGAAAACGTTTTGCACCTTTTTTGATGGTTTTTTACCGCACCGTTTGCGATTATGGCATCGCACATAGTTTCGTCGAAGGGTCTTTGATCGTAGTGTCGCGTTAGCAGCATCCTGTAGTAGTGTTTAAAGTGATTCTTCATCGCACATTAAGGGATGGTTATATGATCCAATTATATTAGCATTATTGAGAGATTGCACTAGCGAAAGTGCAGACCATAGGCCTCATTTTCAAGCATTGCAATACCATTTGTGCTCACTTTTGTTACTTGCTACCTTGCTGTTTTTATTGTTACTATTCAAAAAATCAATATCAACTATCATTACTACACTTGTATCAAAATCTCTTCGCCGAACTAGTGCACCTATACAATTTACCAACGTATTTGGCGTGTTGGGGACACAAGAGAATTTTAATTATTTGGTTGCAGGGTTGCTTGAGAGACCATCTTCATCCTACGCCTCCCATGGATTGATAAACCTTAGGTAATCCACTTGAGGGAAATTTGCTACTTTCCTATAAAACTCTGCGCTTGGAGGCCCACATGCATAGGGGATCTATCGTAGTCTTTTTGATAAGTAAGAATGTCGAACCCAACGAGGAGCATAAGGAAATGACAAGCGGTTTTTAGCAAGGTATTCTCTGCAAGCACTGAAATTATAGGTAACAGATAGTTGTGTGATAAGATAATTCATAACGGGTAACAAGTAACAAAAGTAACTAAGGTGCAGCAAGGTGGCCCAATCCTTTTTGTATCAAAGGGTAAGCCTGGACGAACTCTTATTGTAGGATCGAAGTATGTCTAGAGGGGGGTGATTAGACTACTTGACCAAATAAAAATCTAGCCTTTTCCCAATTTTAAGTCTTGGCAAATTTTAGCAACTTAGCACTAATCAAGTAAACAACCTACACATGCAAGTCTAAGAGTATAGCAGCGGAATGTAAAACATTGCACATGAAGGTAAAGGAGGAGTTTGGAGGTGGAAAACACAATGTAGAAACAGAGATTTTTGGCGTGGTTCCGATAGGTGGTGCTATCGTACATCCACGTTGATGGAGACTTCAAACCACGAAGGGTAACGTTTGCGCGAGTCCACGGAGGGCTCCACCCACGAAGGGTCCACGAAGAAGCAACCTTGTCTATCCCACCATGGCCATCGCCCACGAAGGACTTGCCTCACTAGGGTAGATCTTCATGAAGTAGGCGATCTCCTTGCCCGTACAAACTCCTTGGTTCAACTCCAGAATCTTGACAGAGGCTCCCAAGTGACACCTAACCAATCTAGGAGACACCACTCTCCAAAAGGTAATAGATGGTATGTTGATGATGAACTCCTTGCTCTTGTGCTTCAAATGATAGTCTCCCCAAAACTCAACTCTCTCTCACATATTTGGATTTGGTGGAAAGATGATTTGAGTGAAAAGCAACTTGGAGAAAGCTAGAGATCAAGATCCATATGGTTGGAGTGGATTATCTTGACCCCATCACATGAGTAGGTGGTTCTCTCTCAGAAAATGTATGATGGAAGTGTAGGCATGTTCTGATGGCTCTCTCCACAAATGAAGAGTGGGTGGAGGGGTATATATAGCCTCCACACAAAATCTAACTGTTACACAAAAATCACCAAACTCGGTGGGACGGAATAATGAAACTCGGTCAGACCGATTTAGTTCAAAATGTGAGCGTTAGGATTTTCGGTGGGACCGGCATGTCAACTCGGTGGGACCAACTTCATTAGGGTTAGGGCATAACATAATCTCGGTGAGACCGATAACACAAACTCGATGGGACCGATTTTGGTAATAAGCTAACCAGAGAGTTGGTCTGGCAAACTCGGTGGGACCGATTCGCTCATCTCGGTGAGACCGAAACGTTACGAAGGGGAAATAGAGAGATTGCATTGCAAACTCGGTGGGACTGATCGCTTGTCTCGGTTGGACCAAAACGTTACGAAGGGAAACAGGGAGTTTGGAATCCCATCTCGGTGAGACCGAGATCCCTATCGGTGAGACCAAAATGACTAGGGTTTTGTGGCAGTGGCTATGTCAACTGAACTCGGTGGCGCTGGATAGAAAGTTTCGGTGGGGTCGAGTTTGACTTTTGGTTTGGGACATATATGGATATGAGAAAGTGGTGGAGGGTTTTTGGAGCATATCACTAAGCATTTTGAGCAAGTAACCCATTAAGCAACACCTCACCCCTTTCAATAGTATTGGCTTTTCCTATGGACTCAATGTGATCTTGGATCACTAAAAGTAAAATGCAGAGTCTTGAGCTAATCTTTTGTCCTTAGCATTTTGAGGGGTCCACATTTCTAATCCATGCCATGCCAATCATTGAGCTTTCCTGAAATATTTATCTTGAAATAGCATTATCTCAATGAGCTATATGTTGTTAGGAATTACCAAAACCACCCAGGGATAATTGCACTTTCAATCCCCCCTTTTTGGTAATTGATGACAACATATAGATCAAAGCTTCGACAAATGATCATAAGATTGAAATACATCGTCGCTTTGAGAAGTATGTGATAAGCAAGAGCCCCCCCTATATTTGTGCATTATTCAAAATTTGCTTTTGAATGCAAATGCAAAATCGATTAGGATCATGGGTCACTCTTCCATGTCACATACATCTTGGTGGAGCGCTCAAAATGATGAAAAATTAAAAGCATGCACTCATCACACTACTTGGGAAAAGGCTAGCAATAGCGCGGGTTTTAGGCCTATCAGTAGCGCGGGGATATGTGCTACTGATAAGGCGCTACAGCTATTCCTTAGCAGTAGCGCGTGTTACATGCGCTACTGCTAGGACAAGTAGCTGCAGCGTTTGTTCAATCCCACGCTACTGCTAATGTAACTACTGGCAGCGCGCTTTCTGTCCATCGCTACTAGTATTCTTTTTTTATTTTTTTATTTTTAGTGTATTTATCGTACAAATATTGGTACAATACCAGTTATGAGGTTTACATCATTATATCCATATTAGTGTGTCAAATGAAGGTGGATTAGTTTCAAGTGGAGGCAATATGTGGTGCATGTCAAAAGTATACTACAAATCCAAACTTGATCTAGTTTGGACTAGTAGTACTTTCGATGTGCACCACATGTTGCCTCCACTTGAGTCTAATCCGCCAACACAAGCTATTTAATCATCATCATAGTCATTACCACCAACATTAGCTATTTAATCATCATAGTCATAGTGTAGCACACATCATCATCTTCAAACTCTCATTCTAGCTAGCTAATCACCACCAACACTAGCTAATAATAATCATCATAGTCATTACCACCAACACTAGCTATTTTATCATCATAGTAATAGTGTAGCACATCATCATCCTCAAACTCATTTCTAGCTAGCTAATCACTCCTACTGCTCTCTCTTAGGTAAAATAACATAAAACATGTGTAGCTCTCCTCCTTGATCAAGTTGGAGCATGCAGATGAACCTGTCTCCTAATTGTGGGTAGCACATTTGTTTGCTGCCCCCTAGTACTTCTCTGCGCTCCCCCATTACATATTTGGTCCAGTCTTGCACTATTAAGCATTCATCGCTGATCTTGAATGCACTAAAGTGACATGTAGGATATCTTGGCCGTAAGCTAATAATACTCATGGCACCTTTAGTCTCGATCCCATAAGGCACAACATTCATCGGGAGTCCCTATTGAAGAACATCGTATGGTAACATACTTAGCAATGAAGTTTAGCTTCACAAATAATGTATGGAAAAGATGCACTAAGGAAAAATAGTAAAAATCTTACCATCCTTCCTAAATAGATGTGACCGTAGTTCATTACGAACACTATTGGTCGCACATTTTCAGTACTAACATTTCTAAATGCAGGAAGAAAATTTGTCTTGACAGTATCAAGATCCTCAAGCCATGAAACATAATGACTTAGCTCCTCGCAGTTTAGTTCAGCCCCGGGACAGTAGTAGGTCCTGTCTACCAAGCGCTGGACATGTTTGCTTGCACCGAAATAAGCTGACAATACAAATTAGTTGTCAACTATTTTTGAATAGACAATATCAAAGACATAAATATGGTTGAGAAACTTACATAATGGTATAACTGGAGGCATCTGCACATCGACCAAGATGTCAGTATTACCTTCAATATCATCTTCCAGACGAATATCAAAGGTGATAACCATATCAGGCTCAAATACATAAGTCTTGCATAGTGCTCGCCATGTTTTGCATCCAAAATAGGTGTAGTCGTCTGAATTGTATAATTTTACGTTGAAAATATAACCATGCTCGGTCTTCAAGTAAAATTTCTTTTCCTCCATAGTACGACTGAAACCTATCTTATCCAATACAAAAACTCTTGCATGGCAGGGGATACGCTAGTAGAAAAGTAAAAAAAAAAGACTTGTCATGCTTAATGTCATGCTTAAATTATAAGTTGAAGCAAATGTCATGCTTAATTACGAAAAAAGACTTGTCGTTGTGACTTACTGTATCCACTTCGAAGTTCTCGTCCAGCTTGATGCTGAAGCGCCTATCATCATCTAGAAAGATTCCGTCGCACAGGCCGCACTCGTCTTCGCAGTATTTGCAAATACCGAAATCCTTTTCATCGTCAGACATTTCCTATGTTCATAGTTAAAATATTAATTGAAAATCGATCGAAGACAACTACCAGGATACTCAACACACAAATCCGGGGCACTCGATATTTCCTACATATTCTGGCACAAGTCATGCCAAAATTCACGGAAAAATCCGGCATGACCTTTGCTAAAATAGGACATATCGAGCGCCTGAAATTTGCCGGAATGGAAATGAATCAACACTCCAGCAAAACATAGGCCACTCGGAGGTGTAACCTGCAAACATGACCGGCCACTTGGATATTGAGCAACACAAGATATAAATTTCAAAATATCTTATAGGACTCAAATTAGCATGAATTCAATAAGCAAAAGTAAATCATCTCATGCGTCTGTACATCGTCGAATATTATCACTAATACATCCCGAATAGTGTCATACATATAACATCACTAATACAACTAAAACCCTAGCACACAATGGGTATCAGCACGAGTGGTGGACACCCACAAAGAAGGAACCATCACGGGATCATAGCTCCAGTGAGATCCCTGGAGAACCTGCCAGGTATTGGAGAACCTGTGCTCCAACGCAAACAAGTAGCGACGGACGTGCGCGTCCTCCTCACTGACACAGTGACGCACCACCTCCGCGGAGTCCTCGAGCCTCTGGACCGTCACTGGCCCACGCGACCGCCACCAAAGAAGGTTCGGGTCAATGACAGGCTAGCTCCTCACCAACCTGCACCCCCCGGTAGGTAGCGCCTCCCAGTACCACCCCGGTGGAGCCCAGTCCCGGACATGGCCCATCTGGTCAAGCAGGTGTTGTCCTCCGCTGACTCGACGAATAGGATGCGGGATAGGCATCGTCCACGTCGATGCGGGAAAATTTCTTTAACTAAAAAAATAGCAACAAGTTCTTACTAATTAGTTCTATTAATTCAACTAGTTCTTACTAAAAATAAACTTACTATAAATAAAAATATTCTAGTACCTAATCAGTACCTAGTTCTTACTAACTAATTAGTACCTAGGAACTACTGCCCTAATTACCATCTAATTTGATGAACCTATAGGGGTGGAAAGTGGTAGCGGATATTCCAATTATCCAACTATAAAGTGAAATAAGTGGTCAAATTTTACTCGTTTTATGATTCATCTTAGAAATTTGTTTCGTTTCCACCCTTACATGAACCCTAACTCATTTGAGCCGCATCCACATCTGATTCGTTTCCACCCTTACATGAACCCTAACTAATTTGATGGAGGTAGAAACCCTAGGCAGATGTAGGGGAGAGGGAGGAGCAGGCGTGCTCACCTCGGGTGCCTGCGACGAGGGAGGGGCAGGCGGCGTCGAGGTCGTGGTCGGGGCTCCGGGGCGGCGTTGAGGTCGGGGGCGGGGGCGGCGTTGAGGTCGGGGTCCGGGGCGGCGTCCGGGGCGGCGTTGAGGTCGGGGGCGGGGGCGGCGTTGAATCTGGGGTCGGGGGCGGCATAAAGGGTGTGCGGAGAGCGCGCGGTGGCCGATGGGCGACGGCGGTGGTGAGAGTGGAGTTGAATTTGGGGGATGAAGTGGCCGTGGGGAAGGACGAACCCCGTGGTTAAGTCAGAAGTACCAGTAGCGCGTTCCAGAAAGGGCGCTACTGCTACGTTAGCTACAGCGCGTTCTGGAATACACGCTACTGCTACACCATTCTCTTTTTTCCCTTTTTCATTTAGTTTTCTTCACATTTTATTTTTTTCCTTTCACCTTATTCTATTTCTTTCATTTTCAATTACCTTTCTATTTGCTTTCCATTTAATTTTATATCCTCTAGCAGTAGCGAGTTTAGACAAAAACGCGCTGCTACAAAGAAAGTAGCGGTAGCGCGGTTCGTTATAGGTCGCTACTACTATGTGTAGCCTATCGGCTAAGCCGTGGGAATTTTAGTAGTAACGTGTTTAGAACAAGACGCGCTACTGCTAGAACTTTATCTGCAACGCGGTTTGCGCAGGTGCGCTACTGCTACTTCGCACTAGCATGCTTTTTTGACCCTCACTACTGCTAAAGTTTTGTGTATAAGGTTTTCCCTAGTAGTGTCACCAAGCAAAGTGAGTGATCATATATGGAATATAAGAGATAATATCATCCAGGCAAGCATTAAAGTAGCATATGATCAAACAAGTATCTCACATAGACATAGAGTATCAACAAAGCACAAAAAAAGTTCAACCAAAAGCAATAGAGATAAAGAAGCAAAACACTCTCTCTCGAAGCCTATGATCTATACATTTCTCCCCCTTTGGCAACAAGTTACCAAAAAGTTCAAAAATGCATAGTGCTATGCGTCTCTCAGGCTTGGTCTTCGGGAGGTGGTGTAGAGAGAACTCTAAGGTCGAAGACATCGGTTGATGTAGTTGGAGCTGGTGGAGTGGCTGCTGGAGGTGGCACTAAGGCTGTAGCTGCCGGTGCAGATGATGTAGCTCTAGTATATGGTATAGGCACTGCAGCAGACCTCTGACTCCTTGGCACTCGCTGAAAAGCATCAGTAGTTGCCTTCCCTTTCCTCTCTTCTACTTCCTCCTGGAGCTGCTCAACTGTTGTTTGTATCTCAGTAACCTTCAGATCAGGATCATACAATTTTGTCTCTATGATCCTCTCCAGACTCTCCTAATTCTAAGTCAGGGTGGTCAATCCCTTCTCAATCCTAAAGGTAGATTGGATCAGATATGCTAGTTGATCTTTCTTGCTCTTGAGGAAAACTTGAGATGCTTCCTCTACACTTGGCATCTTGGCAGCTTTCTCTGCCTTAGCTTTAGCTCTCTTCTCTTGTGCTTGAGCTGATGATGGTTCCTCCATATTCATCTCAACTGTGTTGTCTTCAAATTCAGGGTACAGGGGTAGATGCTCCTTATCCAATAAGTATGTACCCGTGCCCATCTTGGAGTTGATGAGCTCCTGAATATGTGGAGCATACCCACAACTTCTCTTTTGGTCAGCAGCTGTCCTCTTGATTGTCTCTACAATCAGACTCATGACCTTGAACTTTTGAGGGACACCAAATAGTTGCAGCAAGTTGATTGAATGTCCTTTGATCATCTTGTGATCTCCTGACTTGGGTAGCAAAGTGTGCCTTAGAATAGTGTTGATGGTAGGCAGACCAGCCAACAGATAGTGTACAGATCCAAGCTTGTGTGTCCTCAAAGCTTTATCAAGGATCTCTTTGTACATGTTTGCCATAGTGTTGTGGTCTTTCTTCTTCTTGGCATACACATCCAAGTCATCCTCATGTTGTTCTAGGGCATTGATCAGCTTAGCCCATTCTTCAACAGTAGATTGGTACCTAGTACCTTCAGACATCCATACTATCTTCCCATCTGGATAAAAGTGAGCAGTGGAATAAAATTGCATAACTAGCTCATCATTCCATTTTGTGAGCTTCTGCCCAACAAACTTATCTACTCCACATGCTTTGAAGCTGTCATATACTCCTGGGAAGTGATCTTCTTTCTCCTTGATGTATTCTCAATTAACCCATCTCATGTCACATACAATTGGCTTCTTGTCAAGCAAAATTGTCTCATAGAAGTCTTGTTGTTCTTTTGTGTGAAATATGTGGTCAACTGCAGTCCTCCTCCTCACAGCATAGGGATCAGGCTGTCTCCACAATCTCAGTCCAGCATCTTTCCTGATGTGCATGTCCTCAGCCACTAGATGAGCATCATTGTGGTCTGGAATCTTGGGTTTCAGTTTTCTCAAAACAAGGGAATCATCATCCTCTTCTTCAGCTTGAGGCACTAGGGCCTTGTTCTTCTCTTCATCAGGTATGTTCCTGGTGTTTCTCTTGGGCTTAGGGGGTTTCTGACCTCGAGCTTTGGGAGCAGACTTGGGCTTTGATGAAGCAGCCCCTGACTTGATAGCATCTCCCATAAGCTTATGAGCTTTGGGTGCTGGAGTATTCTCTTCTTCTTCCTCTTCATCATCAGAAGAATGCTTCTCAAAGTCTGCCATGGGGTCCACCTTATTGCACCATCTTCCCCTATTTCTCTCCTACTTTTTGTTTTCCTCAGCAGGATCTTCTCCTCCAGTTGACTTGGAGGGTTCCTGAGTGGAGGACCTTGCCTTAGACATTGGGATCCTTCTATGCAACCCTGGCTTAGTTGCAGCAGTTGTGCCATACTCTTTCTTCAGCACTTTTGAGGGAGTCCTGGATTAGGGGGTGTTCGGGTAGCCGGACTATACCTTCAGCCGGACTCCTGGACTATGAAGATACAAGATTGAAGACTTCGTCCCGTATCCGGATGGGACTTTCCTTGGCGTGGAAGGCAAGCTTGGCGATGCGGATATTCAAGATCTCCTACCATTGTAACCGGCTCTGTGTAACCCTAACCCTATCCGGTGCCTATATAAACCGGAGGGTTGTAGTCCGTAGGACATCAACTCCATATACAACAATCATACCATAGGCTAGCTTCTAGGGTTTAGCCTCCTTGATCTCGTGGTAGATCTACTCTTGTACTACCCATATCATCAATATTAATCAAGCAGGAGTAGGGTATTACCTCCATCGAGAGGGCCCGAACCTGGGTAAAAACATCATGTCCCTTGTCTCCTGTTACCATCCGGCCTTGACGCACAGTTCGGGAACCCCTACCCGAGATCCGCCGGTTTTGACACCGACATTGGTGCTTTCATTGAGAGTTCCTCTATGCCGTCGCAATCAGGAAGGATGCCTCCTCCCGTCTTTAAAGAAGATGCCGTTGCTAAGGGAGCCTTGGCTGTCGGCCAAACTCTCCGGCTAGGTGGTTTCCTCATGACCGCCTGTTCGGCTGTTGCGCCGACGGTGACCTCTCGGGTCATCAAAAGCAACCTACACGTCAGCTCGGAGCTCGTCGAGCAGCTAGATCCAATGGAGCTCTCTTCCGTAAACGAGCTCTTGGATCGCATCGCCGCCCTGGGGGTCGCTACGGATTACGACCAGGTTGGGCTTAAACCCGATCTAAGAGAAATTAACTCTCCCCAAGTCACCCACCACGTTGCCGTGGTAGAGGCGCAGTGCGGCGACCCTTCATCTATTTTAAGGACTAGCTACGTCCGAATTCCCGACCCCTCCAAGCCGGATACTCGCGGAGAGGAGGATGTAACTCAAGACCTGAGCTTAGGATCAGGCAACGGGCTAGATTTGCTGGACAACATCCAAGAATCCGAACTTCAGAGTTTGGAAACTCTTCGGCCTCCGAATCTTGGATTGGGGAGGTTTCAGATTCAACGACACCCGCCCACCCGAACATAAGCGATCTCTCCCAAATCAGGCAGAGGCCCGAAGAAACAGTACATCATTACTGGGCCAGATTCCTCCTGGTTATGAATAGGATAAAGGATTACCGTGAGGGAGACGCAATCTCAATTTTCTGCAGTAATTGCACGGACGAGGGAATCCTTAACGCCGTAAGTCGTCGTGATATTACACGCTTCGCTGACTTGGCGTCCATAGTACAAAAATACTGTGCGATGGAAAGCGCCTGGAAAACTGAAATAAAATTTTGGGATAATCCGGCCTCGAATAGTAATCCCGTCCGAACTAAGAGGGTGCATCATCATAGGACACCCGGGATAAACACCAAAAAGCCAAAACCCTCTAAAGGGCATGGAACCGTACTGGAAAGGTGGCTTGATGGACCCTGTAGAATTCACAGTACAGAGGACGCCACAGCAACTCACAGCCTTAGAGCATGTTGGATACTCCGGCAGGTGGCCAAAATTGGCGAGGACCTCTTAATTCTGGAGGCCGCAGAAAGCCAGCCCGAGGACACCAGTACCGTTCTCATAGTCTTCGAGACTTTCGCATCAAACAATATGCGAAAAAGAAGACTCCGCAGCCTCGCCGAAGTCTATCAAGTTGCAACAATAAATCCATGGAGCGACACTGCTATTACCTTCAACGCAAGTGATGAACCTAGATTCCGAACAGCCCGAGCACCAGCCGCATTGGTCCTCAGTCCCATAGTGGACAGCTTTCGCCTCACCAAGGTGCTCATGGATGGAGGCAGCGGACTGAACCTCATTTATGAGGACACCCTTCAAAAAATGGAAATAGACTGGAACCACATCGAGCGAAGCAGCACAACCTTTAGAGGAATAATCCCTAGTCGGGAAGCGCGCTGCACAGGAAAAATCACACTATATGTGGTGTTCGGCACGCCGGATAATTATAGGTCCGAAGAAGTCACGTTTCAGGTGGCCCCGTTCAAAAGTGGATATCACACTTTACTAGGGCGGGAAGCATTCACAATCTTCCAAGCAATACCCCATTACGGGTACATGAAGCTTAAGATGCCCGGGCCGAACGGAATTATCACTCTAGCTAGTGAACCGGACATAGCACTCCGCGCCGAAAACAAGACGGCCGCATTAGCCCTTGAGGCACTATTCGAAGCCTTAGCGGCCGAGGAACTGACTACGCTGCGCTCCACGGTTAACAGGGATGATGTGATACTCGACAAGAGATCCAAATCCACATCCTTCAAGCCAGCTGACGAAATAGTCAAATTCCAGGTCCATCCAACGGACCCCAATAAAACAGCTTCCACCGGGGCACGACTGAACCCTGATGTAGACGCCGCACTGCGAGAGTTCCTACGAGAGAACTGGGACATTTTCGCCGGGCACCCTTCATACATGCCAGGGATCCTACGCAGGCTGGCCGAACACAGCTTAAATATCCTGAAAGGATTCAAACCTGTCAAACAAGCCCTTCGGCGTTTTTCCGAACCCAAGAGACAGGCTATGGGAGAGGATCTAGCCAAGCTATTGGAGGCCGGATTCATTAGAGACATAAAACATCCAGACTGGCTAGCAAACCTCGTGATGGTACCAAAGAAGGACAAATCCTGGCGCCTGTGTGTCGATTTTGGCCGACTTCGTCGCAAAATGGACGGAGGCCGAGCTCCCTAAAGAGTACGACACATATTCAAACTAGATTATGCATTTCGACGGCTCCATAATGTTTGCCGGACTGGGGGCTGGCGTCGTCCTGACGTCCCCCACAGGAGACAGAGTCCAATATGTGCTCCAGATCATGTACACGGATTCCAACAATGCAGCCGAATATGAGGCCCTCCTACATGGTCTCTGGATAGCAGTATCCATGGGTATCCAGCGCCTAGAGGTACGCGGGGATTCAAACCTCGCGATATCCCAAATAAATGGAGACTTCGACGCCAAGGACCCAAAAATGGCAGCTTACCGCAACGCCATCCTAAAAATGTCAGCTTAGTTCGAAGGGCTGGAGTTTCACCATATAGCCCGAGAAAACAATCAAGCAGCGTACGTCCTGGAACGCATCGGAGCAAAACGCGATGCAGTCCCCCCAACATCTTTTTGGAAAGATCGTTCAAGCCATCCGTAGCATGGGAGGGGGAACCCGCAAATAACAGCCCGGACCCAGCCGCACCACTCGATGCCGAACAATCTGACACAATTGGAGGCTCTGCCAATGAAATTACACCTTCAGCCCACGTAATAATGGCGGTTATCGCCCCATGGACAGAACCACTCCTAGCCTACCTTACTAGGCAGGAACTCCCGAAGGACCAAAACAAGGCCCGCTGCATAGTGCGGCGATCTAAATCCTATAGAGTCCATGAGGGAGAGCTTTATAAGCTAAGCACTACCGGAGTCCTTCAAAGGTGCATCTCCGAAGAGGAAGGGCGGAACCTTCTGGCTGAAATTCATGCCGGACTCGGTGGTCACCACGCCGCTGCTCGGTCCCTTGTTAGCAAGGCTTTCCGTACAGGCTTTTATTGGCCGACGGCCCGGGCAGACGCTCAGGACCTAGTCCAACGATGCGCTGGTTGCCAACTTTTTGCCAACCAAAGCCATATGCCACCCACCGCACTCCAAACTATACCCATCACCTGGCCTTTTGCGGTCTGGGGGCTTGACATGGTCGGACCCCTTAAAGGTGGGACCGATAGGAAAAAATACTTACTGGTCATGGTGGATAAGTGCACCAAATGGATAGAAGCCAAGCCTGTTAAAACAGCCGAATCCGGACCTGTGATAGACTTCATATCCGGGGTTGTACACCGTTATGGCGTCCCCCACAGCATCATAACCGATAACGGTACAAACTTTACCACCAACGAGGTAAAATTCTGGTGCAAAAACATGGGCATCAAGCTCGATTATGCTTCCGTCTATCACCCACAAAAAAACGGCCAGGTCGAAAGCGCAAATGGTCTTATCATGAGCGGCATTAAACCCAGACTGGTGCGGTCCCTCAAGGAATCTAACACGCACTGGGTAGAGGAGCTCGACTCCGTGCTATGGGGGCTGCGGACCACGCCAAATCGCACCACCGGATACACACCATTTTTCATGGTGTACGGCGCAGAGGCGGTTCTGCCCTGCGACATAATTCATGACTCACCTAGAGTGCGCATGTACGAAGAAAGAGAAGCCGAGCTCGATCGACAGGACAACTTGGACGCCTTGGAGGAGGAGCGTGACGTGGCAAAAGCCCGTTCCGCATTTTATCAACAGCAGGCCCGAAGATATCAAAGCAGAGAAGTACGGGCCAAAAATTACAATGTTGGCGAACTAGTTCTACGCTTGCTGGATAAGAAAAAGGAAAAACTCAAGCCCAAGTGGGAAGGTCCATTCGTAATCGACCAAGTCCTAACTGGTGGGGCGTACCGCCTGCGAGATGCGTCGGATAACCAACTCGAGCCGAACCCGTGGAACGCCACCCGCCTCCGAAGATTCTATGCCTAGCGCCGGATTTTGTGTTCGTCTCCTTCCTCCGTCCATTTTTTGCATTTTTCTGTCTTACATTTCTCTCCTTCCCCTCTTTTCTTTTATAGCCCTTAAAGGCTCATCTAGTGGCGCGCCACTCGCGCTCATTAAACCTGGGGGCTTCTTTAACAGAAGCTTATTTATACGGGCTTCACGCCCAACACATGCGTCAAACTTCCGCATGTACCTTTTTCTTCACCATTATATGCATCGATATGACTTAAGTTTTGGCCAAGCTGGGTTGCCTGGCTCCTGTGCTTACCCCTACGTTCCCGATTATTCGGCTAGGCGGTAAAGGGAGCACCTCTGCGATTGTTACTGCCGGGTCAGCCGGATGTGTACCTCAGACTGGGTGAAGCCGAAAGCTAGCATTCTTAAGAGAATATTTGGTCGGTGAAATAAAAGATGATCTTTTTACTCATTTTATGCGCCCCCAGATGCTTTTTTCTGCGTCTTTTCATGCAGTCCGGACATGCACTTTAGGGCATGCCTCCCAGCGAAAGGAACCCTTAACGGAACTATTCTCTCTGGAAGATGTTTCTTACTAACCATGTAATATAACATAACTAGTTGGGCACTTGTCTGATAAAGCACTAATGACCCCTACGCCTGGTCTCCACGCATACCCCGGCTCTTATATAACCGCTATGGTATTCGGACACACTCCGGACCGTCAGGTCCCGAGGTTGAAGCGAAAAGGTCGGCAACGACAAACGATCTAGAATCCGGCTAGAAGGCATTACACATGTCAATTCAAAATTACATAGTCATTCTGACTGATTGTATTCCTCTTCTATACCATCTAACAGGCTGTCTAATTTACAGTCCTGCCAGGAATACTTCGCGGCTAACTCTACTTGGCCGTATACTAAGCTTACAGGGATCTCCTTCCCGTCAGGCCCCACTGGTCCGACCTCGGCCATGTGGTTTGGGTCAGACTTCATAAAACGGGTCTTCACCATGGCCCAGGCCTCCCTAGCGCCTTGTCGGCAGGCCAATATCTTCCACAACCGGAAGCGCCACCGAGCTCCCTTCAGCTTCTCCGCAATCTCTCTAAGGCCCTCGGGCATGGAGTGGGCAGGCCATAAGGCTTGGGCAACGCCTCGCATCGCCTGTCGAATTCGCTCGTGCAGTTGCAAGAGTTCGGGAAGAAGGTCACCCGTAGAACCGAGCATCTCCTCTGCAGGACAACCTGTGAGCATACCTACATACATTACTCTGTTAGTCGACTTCCTCGCCGAACTCTTTTTTCAAAGTTCGTTCAAGCACTTACTAAATATGCTGCGTCAAAGCCGCTGATTCTCCTTCGTGGAGTCCGACAGCTGGCCACGAACATCTTTAAGTTCGACGTCCAGCTTGGTGTTGGCATCCTGAAGATCATTCTTCTCTCGTCTCACCTTTGTCAACGTACTCTCACCGGCCTTTAGCCGGCGTAAGAGTTGTTGCTTTTCCGGATCAAGTCCGGCGCCATCTGCAATGTGATTTGTCAGATTTGCACCCACGCCGCACAATACTAAGCTTTCGAAGTGTATCTTACCTGAGGGGGTCTCTTTGGGCTCCCCTGCTGCGGCTAGTGTGGCCTCTAGTAGTTGGGCCTTGCACTTTTCCAGCTCCTGGGACAGTACGGTATTCTTCTCTGTAAGAACCTGCATATTAAATGATCCTTAAATCAGCTGCTCTAACTGTTTCAAGTCTCGGGGGCTACTGGTATATATATATGTTTGACCAAAATTTTCTTACCTGTATGTCTTTTACATACTGCTCCGTGGCTCTGGCTAAACCATTTTGAGCGGCACGGAGGTATGCATCTCCCGAATTAAAGGCATCTAAAGCCTCTTGGGAGAAACAAGCGTCGCGTAGAACTGTCCGGCGACGCCTGTGGTTCATGGCACTCTCCACTTCAGAATTTGTGGCAGACAGCCTGTCCGCATCCTCTGTCGGAGGAGCGTCCGGTACGCGCCTTGTGCTCGCCTCTGCTTCCTGGCCAGACGTTGGAGCCTGGCTGGTGGAGGCGCGATTGGCAACCTCTCCGGATGTAGTCCCGCGAGGTCTTTTCGTTCTGAAGATAGCACGAACGTTAATATGCCCTGACAGAATAACACCCGGGAAACAGAGGGTGCGCTATACCTTTGCACTGGCATCTCAGTTCGGACTACATTCCTTTTTGCCCCACGGGGCCCTGCGGCCCCTCGTTGGCTAGCTGCCGCAGGTTCGGCCTCCCGCCTCGGAAATCTCCCCTGCAAAACACGGTTGTCGTCAGAAACACCGGAATACTTGAGAATGGAATCTCTCTCAAGGGAATGAGACTCCGGTTTCTGTCACCTGGGAGGCCGGGATTAACCCTGGGTAATCAGCCGTAATGGCTACCAAGGTATTGTCCTTGCTTAGCTGATGGAACACCCCGTCGATAAGCTCCACCGATATGTCCGGATCCTCTTCAGAGTTCGGATCGAGGGACCGTTCTGGGTCCTCGGGCTGTGGAGGGCAGCTGTTTATATCCTTTACCTCCTGTCGCAGTTCCTGCATTAAAGTCGTTAGACTACATATCTAACCGTGGGAGTATAAAACAAACGGGCAAGCGTAATTGTTCACTTACCCAACTTGGAGGATCGTACATAGTAAATCCGGCCCGCGGGTTGACGCGGAGGAATTCCTCCTTTTCTCCCTTGTATAAAGAGGATAAGATCTTTACTAGGGCGGCGGCTTAGGCCGGCCCCTTACGACCGTAACGGGTGCGTCATCCTCCCCGTTGAGATCCCACATGGGGTGGCCTCTATATTGAAGCGGCTGCACCCCCCGCATAATGCATGCGGCCATGACTCCAATCATGGTTAGTCCGGAATGAGCCAACAGTCTTATCCGGCCCATCAGGTAAAGGACGTCTCTATCGCTTTCTCTCTGAGAGCTCCGCGGACACCAGCTCAAGTGTTTCTTCAATGGAGCACTGTTGAACTCAGGGAGACCGACCCGGATAGGGTCCGGTAGCGGGACGTCATCTATGTAAAACCATTCCGAAGGCCAGTCCTCGGACGCCTTCTTTGGGGTTCCGATAGGTATCCGGTCCCGGCAATGCGCCATACTTTCGGCTCCGCCCACTTGGTATATAGACCCCTCTGAGAACGGGGCACCAGGCAGAATAACCTCTTCCACAGCGCGAAATGGGCCTCAACGCCTAAAAATAGATCGCAAAGGGCGACGAAACCCGCAATATGTAATACAGAGGCGGGCGTGAGATTGTGTAGCTGGAGGCCGTAGAACTCCAGAAGCCCGCGGAGAAATGGATGAATTGGAAATCCCAGTCCCCTTATTAGATAGGGGACGAGGCACACCCGCTCTCCTTTAGAAGGATTGGGGGTGCTCTCCGCTTGTTTTCCGCCATTGT
The DNA here is from genome assembly GCF_003073215.2 of Triticum urartu. NCBI lineage: Eukaryota > Viridiplantae > Streptophyta > Magnoliopsida > Poales > Poaceae > Triticum > Triticum urartu. The sequence continues at coordinate 630,539,827 of NC_053024.1, read as the reverse complement.
AGGTGGCGAGACCGGCTCGGACCGGGACCATGTATGCCTGAGGGAGAAATCCCTTGGCCTGAAGCGACACTAACTCGCTATGCGGGATGGTGCAACTCTCCCAGTCCCCGGGTTTGGGACCGGAGGGGCGAGGGGAGGAGCGGCGACGGCTGGCCATGTTGGAATGGACCTTTGCTGGAAGCGCTCTGATGATAACTCGCGGAGAGGAGAAGATGTGGTTTGGACCTAAATCCCCATCCCATTAAATAGGTGGCTCGTTTATACTGCTAGGGTGTGGATGTGAAAACGCCCCGGCTTTTCGCATTCGTTTGACATGTGGAAGACGACAGTTATTGGGCGTGGAAGACGAGGAGTATTACATTACAAAAATCGGACATTATTCCTACAGGTACACAGGATTTGGAGAAGAACCCGCCTTGCAATGCCGAACAATCTGCGCGCCGGACTCGTCGTCATTGAAGCCTGGTTCGGGGTCTACTGAGGGAGTCCTGGATCAGGGGGTGTTCGGGTAGCCGGATTATAGCTTCAGCCGGACTCCTGGACTATGAAGATACAAGATTGAAGACTTCGTCCCGTGTACGGATGGGACTTTCCTTGACGTGGAAGGCAAGCTTGGCGATGCGGATATTCAAGATCTCCTACCATTGTAACTGACTCTGTGTAACCCTAACCCTATCCGGTGCCTATATAAACCGGAGGGTTGTAGTCCGTAGGACATCAACTCCATATACAACAATCATACCATAGGCTAGCTTCTAGGGTTTAGCCTCCTTGATCTCATGGTAGATCTACTCTTGTACTACCCATATCATCAATATTAATCAAGCAGGAGTAGGGTATTACCTCCATCGAGAGGGCCCGAACCTGGGTAAAAACATCGTGTCCCTTGTCTCCTGTTACCATCCGACCTTGACGCACAGTTCAGGACCCCCTACCCGAGATCCGCCGGTTTTGACACCGACATTGGTGCTTTCATTGAGAGTTCCTCTATGCCGTCGCAATCAGGAAGGATGCCTCTTCCCGTCTTTAAAGACAACGCCGTTGCTAAGGGAGCCTTGGCTGTCGGCCAAACTCTCCGTCTAGGGGGTTTCCTCATGACCACCTGTTCGGCTGTTGCGCCGACGGTGACCTCTCGGGTCATCAAAAGCGACCTACACGTCAGCTCGGAGCTCATCGAGCAGCTAGATCCAATGGAGCTCTCTTCCGTAAATGAGCTCTTGGATCGCATCGCTGCCCTGTGGGTCGCTATGGATTACGACCAGGTTGGGCTTAAACCCGATCTAAGAGAAATTAACTCTCCCCAAGTCACCCACCACGTTGCCGTGGTAGAGGCGCAGTGCGGCGACCCTTCATCTATTTTAAGGACTAGCTACGTCCGAATTCCCGACCCCTCCAAGCCGGATACTCGCGGAGAGGAGGATGTAACTCAAGACCTGAGCTTAGGATCAGGCAACGGGCTAGATTCGTTGGACAACATCCAAGAATCCGAACTTCAGAGTTCGAAAACTCTTTGGCCTCCGAATCTTGGATTGGGTGGGGTTTCAGATTCAACGACACCCGCCCACCCGAACATAAGCGATCTCTCCCAAATCAGGCAGAGGCCCGAAGAAACAGTACATCATTACTGGGCCAGATTCCTCCTGGTTATGAACAGGATAAAGGATTGCCGCGAGGAAGACGCAATCTCAATTTTCTGCAGTAATTGCACGGACGAGGGAATCCTTAACGCCGTAAGTCGTCGTGATATTACATGCTTCGCTGACTTGGCATTCATAGTACAAAAATACTGTGCGATGGAAAGCGCCTGGAAAACCGAAATAAAATTTTGGGATAATCCGGCCTTGAATAGTAATCCCGTCCGAACTAAGAGGGTGCATCATCATAGGAAACCCGGGATAAACACCAAAAAGCCAAAACCCTCTACAGGGCATGGAACCGTACTGGAAAGGTGGCTTGATGGACCCTGTAGAATTCACAGTACAGAGGACGCCACACCAACTCACAGCCTTAGAGCATGTTGGATACTCTGGCAGGTGGCCAAAATTGGCGAGGACCTCTTAATTCTGGAGGCCGCAGAAAGCCAGCCCGAGGACACCAGTACCGTTCTCACAGTCTTCGAGACTTTCGCATCAAACAATATGCGAAAAAGAACACTCCGCAGCCTCGCCGAAGTCTATCAAGTTGCAACAATAAATCCATGGAGCGACACTGCTAATACCTTCAACGCAAGTGATGAACCTAGATTCCGAACAACCCGAGCACCAGCCGCATTGGTCCTCAGTCCCATAGTGGACGGCTTACGCCTCACCAAGGTGCTCATGGATGGAGGCAGCGGACTGAACCTCATTTATGAGGAAACCCTTCAAAAAATGGAAATAGACTGGAACTGCATCGAGAGAAGCAGCACAACCTTTAGAGGAATAATCCCCAGTCGGGAAGTGCGCTGCATAGGAAAATTCACACTAGATATGGTGTTCGGCACGCCGGATAATTACAGGTCCGAAGAAGTCACGTTTCAGGTGGCCCCGTTCAAAAGTGGATATCACGCTTTACTAGGGCGGGAAGCATTCACAATCTTCCAAGCAATACCCCATTACGGCTACATGAAGCTTAAGATGCCCGGGCCGAACGGAATTATCACTCTAGCGAGTGATCCGGACATAGCACTCCGCGCCGAAAACAAGACGGCCGCATTAGCCCTTGAGGCACTATCCGAAGCCTTAGCGGCCGAGGAACTGACTGCGCTGCGCTCCACGGTTAACAGGGATGATGTGATACTCTACAAGAGATCCAAATCCACATCCTTCAAGCCAGCTGGCGAAATAGTCAAATTCCAGGTCCATCCAACGGACCCCAATAAAATAGCTTCCACCGGGGCACGACTGAACCCTGATGTAGACGCCGCACTGCGAGAGTTCCTACGAGAGAACTGGGACATTTTCGCCGGGCACCCTTCAGACATGCCAGGGATCCTACGCAGGCTGGCCGAACACAGCTTAAATATCCTAAAAGGATTCAAACCTGTCAAACAAGCCCTTCGGTGTTTTTCCGAACCCAAGAGACAGGCTATGGGAGAGGAGCTAGCCAAGCTATTGGAGGCCGGATTCATTAGAGACATAAAACATCCAGACTGGCTAGCAAACCTCGTGATGGTACCAAAGAAGGACAAATCCTGGCGCCTGTGTGTTGATTTTGGCCGACTTCGTCGCATAATGGACGGAGGCCGAGCTCCCTAAAGAGTACGGCACATATTCAAACTAGATTATGCATTTCGACGGCTCCAAAATGTTGGCCGGACTGGGGGCTGGCGTCGTCCTGACGTCCCCCAAAGGAGACACAGTCCAATATGTGCTCCAGATCATGTACACGGATTCCAACAATGCAGCCGAATATGAGGCCCTCCTACATGGTCTCCGGATAGCAGTATCCATGGGTATCCAGCGCCTAGAGGTACGCGGGGATTCAAACCTCGCGATATCCCAAATAAATGGAGACTTCGACGCCAAGGACCCAAAAATGGCAGCTTACCACAACGCCGTCCTAAAAATGTCATCTCGGTTTGAAGGGCTGGAGTTTCACCATATAGCCCGAGAAAACAATCAAGCAGCGGACGTCCTGGCATGCATCGGAGCAAAACGCGATGCAGTCCCCCCAACATCTTTTTGGAAAGATCGTTCAAGCCATCCGTAGCATGGGAGGGGGAACCCGCAAATAACAGCTCGGACCCAGCCGCACCACTCGACGCCGAACAATCTGACACAATTGGAGGCTCTGCCAATGAAATTACACCTTCAGCCCACGTAATAATGGCGGTTATCGCCCCATGGACAGAACCACTCCTAGCCTACCTTACTAGGCAGGAACTCCCGAAGGACCAAAACGAGGCCCGCTGCATAGTGCGGTGATCTAAAGCCTATAGAGTCCATGAGGGAGAGCTTTATAAGAAAAGCACTACCGGAGTCCTTGAAAGGTGCATCTCCGAAGAGGAAGGGCGGAACCTTCTGGCTGAAATTCATGCCGGACTCGGTGGTCACCACGCCGCTGCTCGGTCCCTTGTTAGCAAGGCTTTCCGTACAGGCTTTTATTGGCCGACGGCCCGGGCAGACGCTCATGACCTAGTCCAACGATGCGCTGGTTGCCAACTTTTTGCCAACCAAAGCCATATGCCACCCACCGCACTCCAAACTATACCCATCACCTGGCCTTTTGCGGTCTGGGGGCTTGACATGGTCGGACCCCTTAAAGGTGGGACCGATAGGAAAAAATACTTACTGGTCATGGTGGATAAGTTCACCAAATGGATAGAAGCCAAGCTTGTTAAAACGGCCGAATCCGGACCCGTGATAGACTTCATATCCGGGGTTGTACACCGTTATGGCGTCCCCCACAACATCATAAACGATAACGGTACAAACTTTACCGCCGACGAGGTAAAACTCTGGTGCAAAAACATGGGCATCAAGCTCGATTATGCTTCCGTCTATCACCCACAAACCAACGGCCAGGTCGAACGCGCAAATGGTCTTATCATGAGCGGCATTAAACCCAGACTGGTGCGGTCCCTCAAGGAATCTAACACGCACTAGGTAGAGGAGCTCGACTCCGTGCTATGGGGGCTGCGGACCACGCCAAATCGCACAACCCGATACACACCATTTTTCATGGTGTACGGCGCAGAGGCATTTCTGCCCTGCGACATAATTCATGACTCACCTAGAGTGCGCATGTACGAAGAAAGAGAAGCCGAGCTCGATCGGCAGGACAACTTGGACGCCTTGGAGGAGGAGCGTGACGTGGCAAAAGCCCGTTCCGCATTTTATCAACAGCAGGCCCGAAGATATCAAAGCAGCAAAGTACGGGCCAAAAATTACAATGTTGGCGAACTAGTTCTACGCCTGCCGGAAAAGAAAAAGGACAAACTCAAGCCCAAGTGGGAAGGTCCATTCATAATCGACCAAGTCCTGACTGGTGGGGCGTACCGCCTGCGAGATGCGTCGGATAATCGACTCGAGCCGAACCCGTGGAACGCCACCCGTCTCCGAAGATTCTATGCCTAGCGCCGGATTCTGTGTTCGTCTCCTTCCTCTCTCCATTTTTTGCATCTTTCTGTCTTACATTTATTTCCTTCCCCTCTTTTCTTTTATAGCCCTTAAAGGCTCATCTAGTGACGCGCCACTCGCGCTCATTAAACCTGGGGGCTTCTTTAACAGAAGCTTATTTATACGGGCTTCACGCCCAACACATGTGTCAAACTTCCGCATGTACCTTTTTCTTCACCATTATATGCATCGATATGACTTAAGTTTTGGCCAAGCTAGGTTGCCTGGCTCCTGTGCTTACCCCTACGTTCTCGATTGTTCGGCTAGGCAGTAAAGGGAGCACCTCTACGATTGTTACTGCCGGGTCAGCCGGATGTGTACCTCAGACTGGGTGAAGCCGAAAGCTAGCGTTCTTAAGAGCATATTCGGTCGGTGAAATAAAAGATGATCTTTTTACTCATTTTATGTGCCCCCAGATGCTTTTTTTTGCGTCTTTTCATGCAGTCCAGACATGCACTTTAGGGCATGGCTCCCAGTGAAAGGAACCCTTAACGGAACTATTCTCTCTGGAAGATGTTTCTTACTAACCATGTAATATAACATAACTAGTTGGGCACTTGTCTGATAAAGCACTAATGACCCCTACGCCTGGTCTCCACGCATACCCCGGTTCTTATATAACCGCTATGGTATTCGGACACACTCCGGACCGTCAGGTCCCGAGGTTGAAGCGAAAAGGTCGGCAACGACAAACGATCTACAATCCGGCTAGAAGGCATTACACATGTCAATTCAAAATTACATAGTCATTCTGACTGATTGTATTCCTCTTCTATACCATCTAACAGGCTGTCTAATTTAGTCCTGCTGGGAATACTTCGCGGCTAACTCTACTTGGCCGTATACTAAGCTCACAGGGATCTCCTTCCCGTCAGGCCCCACTGGTCCGACCTCGGCCATGTGGTTTGGGTCAGACTTCGTAAAACGGGTCTTCACCATGGCCCAGGCTTCCCTAGCGCCTTGTCGGCAGGCCGATATCTTCCACAACCGGAAGCGCCGCCGAGCTCCCTTCAGCTTCTCCGCAAGCTCTCCAAGGCCCTCGGGCATGGAGTGGGCAGGCCATAAGGCTTGGGCACTCGCATCGCCTGCCGAATTCGCTCGTGCAGTTGCATGAGTTCGGGAAGAAGGTCACCCGTAGAACCGGGCATCTCCTCTGCAGGACGACCTGTGAGCATACCTACAGACATTACTCTGTTAGTCGACTTCCTCGCCGAACTCTTTTTTCAAAGTTCGTTCAAGCACTTACTAAATATGCCGCGTCGAAGCCGCTGATTCTCCTTCGTGGAGTCCGACAGCTGGCCACGAACATCTTTAAGTTCGACGTCCAGCCTGGTGTTGGCATCCTGAAGATCATTCTTCTCTCGCCTCACCTTTGTCAATGTACTCTCACCGGCCTTTAGCCGGCGTAAGAGTTGTTGCTTTTCCGGATCGAGTCCGGCGCCATCTGCAATGTGATTTGTCAGATTTGCACCCACGTCGCACAATACTAAGCTTTCAAAGTGTATCTTACCTGAGGGGGTCTCTTTGGGCTCCCCTTCTACGGCTAGTGCAGCCTCTAGTTGGGCCTTGCACTTTTCCAGCTCCTGGGACAGTACGGTATTCTTCTCTGTAAGAACCTGCATATTAAATGATCCTTAAATCAGTTGCTCTAACTGTTTCAAGTCTCGGGGGCTACTGGTATATATATATATTTGACCAAAATTTTCTTACCTGTATGTCTTTTACATACTGCTCCGTGGCTCTGGCTAAACCATTTTGAGCGGCACGGAGGTATGCATCTCCCGAATTAAAGGCATCTAAAGCCTCTTGGGAGAAACAAGCGTCGCGTAGAACTGTCCGGCGACGCCTGTGGTTCATGGCACTCTCCACTTCAGAATTTGTGGCAGACAGCATGTCCGCATCCTCTGCCGGAGGAGCATCCGGTACGCGCCTTGTGCTCGCCTCCGCTTCCTGGCCAGACGTTGGAGCCTGGCTGGTGGAGGCACGATTGGCAACCTCTCCGGATGTAGTCCGGCGAGGTCTCTTCGTTCTGAAGATAGCACGAACGTTAATATGCCCTGACAGAATAACACCCGGGAAATAGAGGGTGCGCTATACCTTTGCACCGGCATCTTAGTCCGGACTACATTCCTTTTTGCCCCACGGGGCCATACGGCCCCTCGTTGGCTAGCTGCCGCAGGTTCGGCCTCCCGCCTCAGAAATCTCCCCTGCAAAACACGGTTGTCGTCAGAAACACCGGAATACGTGAGAATGGAATCTCTCTCAAGGGAATGAGACTCCGGTTTCTGTCACCTGGGAGGCCGGGATTAACCCTGGGTAATCAGCCGTAATGGCTACCAAGGTATTGTCCTTGCTTAGCTGATGGAACACCCCGTCGATAAGCTCCACCGATATGTCTGGATCCTCTTCGGAGTTCGGATCGAGGGACCGTTCTGGGTCCTCGGGCTATGGAGGGCGGCTGTTTATATCCTTTCGCTCCTGGTCGCTGTTCCTGCATGAAGTCGTTAGACTACATATCTAACCGTGGGAGTATAAAACAAATGGGCCAAGCGCAATTGTTACTTACCCAACTTGGAGGGTCGTACATAGTAAATCCGGCCCGCGGGTTGATGCGGAGGAATTCCTCCTTTTCTCCCTTGTACAAAGATGATAAGATCTTTACTAGGCGGCGGCTGAGGCCGGCCCCTTACGACCGTAACGGTGGCGTCATCCTCCCCGTTGAGATCCCACATGGGGTGGCCACTATATTGAAGCGGCTGCACCCCCCGCATAATGCATGCGGCCATGACTCCAATCATGGTTAGTCCGGAATGAGCCAACAGTCTTATTCGGCCCATCAGGTAAAGGACGTCTCTGTCACTTTCTCTCTGAGAGCTCCGCGGATGCCAGCTCAAGTGTTTCTTCAATGGAGCACTGTGAACTCAGGGAGACTGACCCGGATAGGGTCCGGTAGCGGGACGTCATCTATGTAAAACCATTCCGAAGGCCAGTCCTCGGACGCCTTCTTTGGGGATCCGGATAGGTATCCGGTCCCGGCGATGCACCATACTTCGGCTCCGCCCACTTGGTATATAGACCCCTCTTGAGAACGGGGCACCAGGCAGAATAACCTCTTCCACAGCGCGAAATGGCCTCAACGCCTAAAAATAGCTGCAAAGGGCGACGAAACCCGCAATATATAATACAGAGGAGGCGTGAGATTGTGCAACTGGAGGCCGTAGAACTCCAGAAGCCCGCGGAGAAATGGATGAATTGGAAATCCCCAGTCCCCTTATTAGATAGGGGACGAGGCACACCCGGTCTCCTTTAGAAGGATTGGGGGTGCTCTCCGCTTGTTTTCCACCATTATAGGTGGCGATACCGGCTTGGACCGGGACCATGTATGCCTGAGGGAGAAATCCCTTGGCCTGAAGCGACACTAACTCGCTATGCGGGATGGTGCAACTCTCCCAGTCCCCGGGTTTGGGACCGGAGGGGCGAGGGGAGGAGCTGCGACGGCTGGCCATGTTGGAATGGACCTTTGCTGGAAGCGCTCTGATGATAACTCGGAGAGGAGAATATGTGGTTTGGACCTAAATCCCCATCCCGTTAAATAGGCGGCTCGTTTATACGGCTAGGGGTGTGGATGTGAAAAACGCCCCGGCTTTTCGCATTCGTTTGACGCGTGGAAGACGGCCATTATTGGGCGTGGAAGCCGAGGAGCACTACATTACAAAAATCGGACATTATTCCTACAGGTACATAGGATTTGGAGAAGAATCCGCCTTGCAATGCCGAACAATCTGCGCGCCAGACTTTCGTCATTGAAGCCTGGTTCGGGGGCTACTGAGGGAGTCCTGGATTAGGGGGTGTTCGGGTAGCCGGACTATACCTTCAGCCAGACTCCTGGACTATGAAGATACAAGATTGAAGACTTCGTCCCGTGTCCGGATGGGACTTTCCTTGGCGTGGAAGGCAAGCTTGGCGATGCGGATATTCAAGATCTCCTACCATTGTAACCGACTCTGTGTAACCCTAACACTATCTGGTGCTATATAAACCGGAGGGTTGTAGTCCGTAGGACATCAACTCCATATACAACAATCATACCATGGCTAGCTTCTAGGGTTTAGCCTCCTTGATCTTGTGGTAGATCTACTCTTGTACTACCCATATCATCAATATTAATCAAGCAGGAGTAGGGTATTACCTCCATCGAGAGGGCCCGAACCTGGGTAAAAACATCGTGTCCCTTGTCTCCTATTACCATCCGGCCTTGACGCACAGTTCGGGACCCCCTACCCGAGATCCGCCGGTTTTGACACTGACAACTTTCTTCCTTGAGGTGGCCTCAACCTCAACAGCCATATAGTCCTCATCCTCAGAGTCTGAGGTTCTCTTCTTCCTGGTTCTGGTGTCTGCCTTGGGCAAGTTACTAGGTGTGCTCCTGCTGCTCTCACCATAGCTGCTTGAGGGATCTGAAGCCTCACTCATATGCACATGTTCTTCAGATCAGTTCTGACTGTCACTCTGGTCAGACATCTTCGCAATCTCACTGACATCAAACCCTGTGAATAGATGTTGATGAGGTAGAGTGGATGAGCATCACAAAGTGCAGAGTTTTTGCAAAACAGATGACCCAAAAACTTAGTTTTACTTCTCCACAGAAAGGATTTCGAAGCTACCGATTTGTTAAACTTGGTGATACCGAAGCAATTTTGGAACCTAAACTAGTGAACTCGGTCAGACTAATTCATAGTTCGGTGGCACCGAGACTGCTAGGGTTTCACAGAGAGTCTAACTCGATCGCACCGATTTGCATTGTTCGGTCAGACCGAAAACCGCATGTGTAATGGCCTAAGCCAAATCGGTGAGACCGATTTCTACAACTCGGTCGGTCCAAGATGAGTTCGGCGGAGACCTAACCCTAAATTTTCAAACCAAATCTAACCTAAAGGATGTTTCCTGTGGATAGATCATTTTCATACGTGGTAATGATCATGGCAAAGCAATGTGCTATGAATCAGAGTTAAGGAATAGCACACAGAGTTGAACCCATACCCTAGTTTGGTGGGAGTTCCCTACAGCGGCAACGGCGGAGCAGATTCCGTTGACGGCGATGGAAACAACGGCGGGAGGTCGCTGGCGGCAAGGAGACGATCTGGAGACCCGAGGAGGCAGAGCAGGACACACGCGCGGGCTGAGGAGTTTGAAGATATTTCCAAAATCTCACACATGGGTTTATATATCCCGACCCTGTCGGTGTGACTGAGTGGAACAACTCGGTGGCACCGAGATGCCGAATCGCAAGCGGTTAGTGCAACTCGGTGTGACCGAAAAGTTCAAATCGGTTGCACCGAGATGGAAAACCTAGATTAACTTAGTGAACTCAGTGTGACCGATGTGGATGACTCGGTCATACCAAAATGCACAAAGAGGTTTTGGAAGTTTAAGTCTATGACGAATCGGGGACTCCGAGTGCTCCTCACACAGAGTGGTTCGAATCTAACTTGATCAAACTTTGTGATGTAGCATGAATAGAGTTTGAGACATGAAAATCATAGATAGGTAGAGGGAGTTCTTAGGCATTCTTTTCCATCCATTTGGCAAAAGAGAAAAAGCCAAACAATCAAAGCAACAGATGGATGTCCTCGAATGAGTAAAATATGCAATCAACATGCTCACACAATAAAATGGCAAATGAAATATGTGGCAAAGGATGCATAGACACTCTAGCATCTATCAACCAATTTGGCGATGACTAGGTCATCTATATATGAGTATACTGACTTAGGAGTCAAATGAGAACATTTGATCATAAGTCATATTCATCATTTAAGCACAAGTGGGGTTACCACTTTTACATAAAGAATTGTTGTGTTCACATCATTAGAGTTGCCTTAGCTCGATTACTTAGAGTAAAGCTCCCCCTAGATGTGATATCCCCCCTAAGAGGGATGAACTAACCTTGGGTTTTGTCAATGATGACTTCATGTAGGTGTCAAAGATGTGGATGCTCGATGTTGATGTAGATCATTCGGAGCAATCCATTGGAGTGAGTTACACTTTCAATACCTACACGGGTTAGTCCCACAAGGAACAAACAAGGATATCCATAGACATAGAGTGATGTTCACATAAGATGATGTCCATGAAATCATTAGGTTACCTTGTCCCTTGTCTTACCAACACGAGGGTTTGTGACTCCTTGAACTAGTGTAAGATGTCAAAGTTGTTTTCACATGTCCTTGCCAAAAGAATATGAGTGAAATATGTTGGCAGAGTCACCCTCAAGAACTCTCTAGTTCTTCTTCTTCAGGATCCTCACCATCTTCATCCCATGCCTCCCACGGATTGATAAACCTTAGGTAATCCACTTGAGGGAAATTTGCTACTTTCCTATAAAACTCTGCGCTTGGAGGCCCACAGGCATAGGGGATCTATTGTAGTCCTTTTGATAAGTAAGTGTGTCAAACCCAACGAGGAGCAGAATGAAATGACAAGCGGTTTTCAGCAAGGTATTCTCTGCAAGCACTGAAATTATCGGTAATAGGTAGTTGTGTGATAAGATAATTCGTAACGGGTAACAAGTAACAAAAGTAACTAAGGTGCAGCAAGGTCGCCCAATCCTTTTTGTATCATAGGGTAAGCCTGGACAAACTATTATTGTAGGATCGAAGTATGTCTAGAGGGGGGGGGTGATTAGACTACTTAACCAAATAAAAATCTAGCCTTTTCCCAATTTTAAGTCATGGCAAATTTTAGCAACTTGGCACTAGTCAAGTAAACAACCTACACATGCAAGTCTAAGCGTATAGCAGCAGAATGTAAAACATTGCACATGAAGGTAAAGGGAGGAGTTTGGAGGGGGCAAACGCAATGTAGACACGGAGATTTTTGGCGTGGTTCCGATAGGTGGTGCTATCGTACATCCACGTTGATGGAGACTTCAACCCACGAGGGGTAATGTTTGCGCGAGTGCACGGAGGGCTCCACCCACGACGGGTCCATGAAGAAGCAACCTTGTCTATTCCACCATGGCCATCGCCCACGAAGGACTTGCCTCACTAGGGTAGATCTTCACGAAGTAGGCGATCTCCTTGCCCGTACAAACTCCTTTGTTCAACTCCACAATCTTGACGGAGGCTCCCAGGTCACACCTAACCAATCCAGGAGACACCACTCTCCAAAAGATAATAGATGGTATGTTGATGATGAACTCCTTGCTCTTGTGCTTCAAATCATAGTCTCCCCAACACTAAACTCTCTCTCACAGATTTGGATTTGGTGGAAAGATGATTTGAGTGGAAAGCAACTTGGAGAAGGCTAGATATCAAGATTCATATGGTTGGAGTGGATTATCTTGACCTCAACACATCAGTAGGTGGTTCTCTCTCAGAAAATGTTTGATGGAAGTGTAGGCATGTTCTGATGGATCTCTCCACGAATGAAGAGTGGGTGGAGGGGTATATATAGCCTCTAGACAAAATCTAACCGTTACACACAAATCACCAAACTCGGTGGGATGGAAAAATGAAACTCGGTCAGACCGATTTAGTTCAAAATGTGAGCGCTAGGATTTTTGGTGGGACCGACATGTCAACTCGGTGGGACCGATTTCATTAGGGTTAGGGCATAACATAATCTCGGTGAGACCGATTACACAAACTCGGTGGGACCGATTTTGGTAATAAGCTAACCAGAGAGTTGATCAGGCAAACTCGGTGGGACCGATTCGCTCATCTCGGTGAGACCGAAACGTTACGAAGGGGAAACAGACAGATTGCATTGTGAACTCGGTGAGACCGATCGCTCGTCTCGGTTGGACCAAAACGTTACGAAGATAAACAGAGAGTTTCCAATCCCATCTCGGTGATACCGAGATCCCTACAGGTGAGACCGAAATGACTAGGGTTTTGTGGCAGTGGCTATGTCAACTAAACTCGGTGGCGCCGGATAGAAAGTTTCGGTGGGGCCGAGTTTGACTTTTGGTTTGGGACATATGTGGATCTGAGAAAGTGGTGGAGGGTTTTTGGGGCATATCACTAAGAATTTTGAGAGAGTAACCCATTAAGCAACACCTCACCCCCTTTTAATAGTATTGGCTTTTCCTATGGACTCAATGTGATCTTGGATCACTAGAAGTAAAATGTAGAGTCTTGAGCTAATCTTTTGTCCTTAGCATTTTGAGGGGTCCACATTTCTAATCCATGCCATGCCAGTCATTGAGCTTTCCTGAAATATTTATCTTGAAATAGCATTAGCTCAATGAGCTATATGTTGTTAGGAATTACCAAAACCACCCAGGGATAGTTGCACTTTCACTTACAAAAAGCAAAGCGCTCCCGAGGACACATGGGAATTATTGTCAAGTTAGTTTTCATCATGCTCATATGATTCGCGTTCGTTACTTTGATAATTTGATATGTGGGTGGAACGGTGCTTGGGTGCTGTACTTACTTGGACAAGCCTCCCACTTATGATTAACCCCTCTCGCAAGCATCCGCAACTACGAAAGAAGAATTAAGATAAATCTAACCATAGCATGGAACATGTGGATCCAAATCAGCCCCTTACGAAGCAATGCATAAACTAGGGTTTAAGCATCTGTCACTCTAGCAACCCATCATCTACTTTTTATTTCCCAGTGCCTTCCCCCGGGCCCAAATCATGGTGAAGTGTCATGTAGTTAGCGTTCACATAACACCACTAGAGGATAGACAACATACATATCACCAAAATATCGAACGAATACCAAATTCACATGATTATTTATAACAAGACTTCTCCCATGTCCTCAGGAACAAACATAACTACTCACAAAGCATATTCATGTTCACAATCAAAGGGGTATTAATATGCATAATGGATCTGAACATATAATCTTCCACCAAGTAAACCAACTAGCATCAACTACAAGGAGTAATCAATACTACTAGCAACCCACTGAGTTAAACCATTTTTCAAAGTAGCAACCCACAGGTACCAATCTGAGGTTTTGAGACAAAGATTGGATACAAGAGATGAACTAGGGTTTGAGAGGAGATGGTGCTGGTGAAGATATTGATGGAGATTGACCCCCTTCTCGATGAGAGGATCGTTGGTGATGATGATGGCTTCGATTTCCCCCTTCGAGAGGGAAGTTTCCCCGGCAGAACAGCTCTGCCGGAGCCCTTGATTGCTTCTGCCCAGGTGCCGCCTCGAGACGGCTGCGCTTTGTCCCGAAAGCTCTCTCCTGGTTTTTTTTCCAGGTCAAAACCCTCCATATAGCAGAAGATGGGCACTTGCCAGGGGGCCAACAAACCACAGGGGCACGCCCAGGGGGGTAGGGCGCGCCCCCCAGGCTTGTGGCCACCTGGTGGGTCCCCTCTGGTATTTTCTTCACCCAATTTTTTTATATATTTCAAAATAATTCTCTGTAAATTTTCAGGAATTTTTGAGTTGTGCAAAATAGGTCTCTCAGATTTGCTCCTTTCCGGTCCAGAATTCCAGCTGCCGGCATTCTCCCACTTTGTGTAAACCTTGTAAAATAAGAGAGAAAAGGAATAAGTATTGTACCATAATGTGTAATATCAACACATAATGCAATAAATATCAATATAAAAGCATGATGCAAAATGGACGTATCAACTCCCCCTAACTTAGACCTCGCTTGTCCTCAAGCGAAAGCCGAAATCGATAAATATGTCCACATATTTAGAGATAGAGGTGTCGATAAAATAAAATATGGACATGATGAAATCATGATCTTTAGAACAGCAACATATTGTCATATAATTTCTTATGCTAAAGTAATAATTCGCTCACAAGGTAAAGTATGAATCAGAAAGTGTCGAAAACTAACAAGCTACGATCTCGGTCATTGAAGCAATTGCAATTTATAATAATGTCGAAAAGAGTCAATGTAAAAGCTTTATAGTAAGTTCACATACTCAACAATCTTTTAGTCTTTCACAATTGCTAACACTCATGCGATACTTATGAGTTCAATGTTTCAATCGGACACAGAGAAAGATAGGGGAAGATAGTTTTGCCTCCCAACCTTTTACCTCAAGGGTAATGTCAACAATAATACTTTATGATAACCTACATCCGAGTGGATATATATATATATATATATCTGGATCTTTCCCCAACATATAATGCTTGCCAAAAAGAAAAGATGTAAAAAGGAAAGGTGAAGATCACCATGACTCCTGTATATAGGGTAGAAGGTCAAAGTAAAAGGCAGGCCCTTCACAGAGGGAAGCAGAGGTTGTCATATGCTTTTATGGTTGGATGCACAAAATCTTAATGCAAAAGGAATTCACTTTATATTGCTGCTTGGGAACGTAGTATTTTAAAATTTTTGCCTATGATCACGCAAGATCTATCTAGGAGATGCATAGAAACGAGCGGGGAGAGTGTTTCCACGCACCCTTGTAGACCGAAAGCGGAAGCATTTAGTAACACGGTTGATGTAGTCGAACGTCTTCGCGATCCAACCGATCAAGTACCGAATGCACGACACCTCCGCGATCTGCACACGTTCAGCTCGGTGACGTCCCTCGAAATCTTGATCCAGCTGAGGCCGAGGGAGAGTTTCGCCAGCACGATGGCATGGTGATGGTGATGATGAAGTTACAGGCTCAGGGCTTCGCCTAAGCACTATGACAATATGACCGAGGTGTAAAACTATGGAGGGGGGCACCTCACACGGCTAAGAGATTGTTTGTTGTGCCTTTGGGTGCACCCCTCCCCACGTATACAAAGGAGGGGGAGGAGGAGGCCGGCCTAGGAGGAGGCGCGCCATGAGGGGGAGTCCTACTAGGACTCCAAACCTAGTAGGATTCGCCCCCCTTTCCTATTCCAAGTGGGAGAAGGGGGGAAGGAGGAGGAGGAGAGAAGGAAGGAGGGGGCACCGCGCCCTCCCCTTGTCCAATTCGGATAGGGGAAAGGGGGGCGCGCGCCACCTCCTAGCCAGCCCTCTCTCTTCTCCACTAAGGCCCATGAGGCCCAATAGCATCTGGGGGGTCCGGTAACCCCCGGTACTCCGAAACTTATCCGAAACGACCCGAACCATTCCGATGTCCGAATGTAACCTTCCAATATATGAATCCTTATGTCTCGACCATTCCGAGACTCCTCGTCACGTCCGTGATCTCATCCGGGACTCTGAACAACCTTCGGTCATCAAATCACATAAACTCATAATACAAATCGTCATCGAACGTTAAGCGTGCGGACCCTACGGGTTCGAGAACTATGTAGACATGACCGAGACACATCTCTTGTCAATAACAAATAGCATAACCTGGATGCTCATATTGGATCCTACATATTCTACGAAGATCTTTATCGGTCAGACCGCATAACAACATACGTTGTTCCCTTTGTCATCGGTATGTTACTTGCCCGGGATTCGATCATCGGTATCAACATGCCTAGTTCAATCTTGTTACTGGAAAGTCTCTTTACTCGTTCCGTAATGCATCATCTCGCAACTAACTCATTAGTCACATTGCTTGCAAGGCTTATAGTGATGTGTGTTACCGAGAGGGCCTAGAGATACCTCTCCGACAATCGGAGTGACAAATCCTAATCTCGATCTATGCAAACTCAACAAACACCATCGGAGACACCTATAGAGCATCTTTATAATCACCAGTTACGTTATGACGTTTGATAGCACACTAAGTGTTCCTCCGGTATTCAGGAGTTGCATAATCTCATAGTCATAGGAACATCTATAAGTCATGAAGAAAGCAATAGCAATAAACTAAACAATCATAGTGCTAAGCCAATGGATGGGTCTTGTCCATCACATCATTCTCTAATGATGTGATCCCGTTCAATCAAATGACAACACATGTCTATGTCTAGGAAACTTAACCATCATTGATTAACAGCTAGTCAAGTAGAGGCATACTAGGGACACTATGTTTGTCTATGTATTCACACATGTACTAAGTTTCCGGTTAATACAATTCAGCATGAATAATAAACATTTATCATGATATAAGGAAATATAAATAACAACTTTATTATTGCCTCTAGGGCATATTTCCTTCAGTCTCCCACTTGCACTAGAGTCAATAATCTAGATTACATAGTAATGATTCTAACACCCATGGAGTCTTGGTGCTGATCATGTTTTGCTCGTGAGAGAGGCTTAGTCAACAGGTCTGCAACATTATAGATCCATAATCTCTCTCAAATCTCTTTGTCTCCCTCCTTGACTTGATCGCGGATGGAATTGAAGCATCTCTTGATGTGCTTGGTTCTCTTGTGAAATCGAGATTCTTTTGCCAAGGCAATTGCACCAGTATTGTCACAAAAGATTTTCATTGGACCCGGTGCACTCGGTATGACACCTAGATCGGATATGAACTCCTTCATCCAGACTCCTTCATTTGTTGATTCCGAAGCAACTATGTACTCCGCTTCACACGTAGATCCTGTCACGACTCTCTATTTAGAATACATCAACTGACAGCTCCACCATTCAATATAAATACGTATCTGGTTTCTGACTTAGAGTCATCCGGATCAGTGTCAAAGCTTGCATCGACATAACAATTTACAACGAGCTCTATATCACCTCCATAAACGAGAAACATATCCTTAGTCCTTTTCAGGTATTTCAGGATGTTCTTGACCGCTGTCCAGTGATCCACTCCTTGGATTACTTTTGGTACCTCCCCTGCTAAACTAATAGCAAGGCAACACATCGAAGGCTTGGTACAACAGCATTGCATACATGATTAACCTATGGTTGAAGCATAGGGAATGACTTCCATTTTCTCCTCTTATCTTCTGAAAGTGGTCGGGCATTGAGTCTGACTCAACTTCACACCTTATAACAGAGGCAAGAACCCTTTCTTGCTTGATCCATTTTGACTACTTTCAAAACTTTAATCAAGTATGGTGCTTTAATTGTGAAAGTCCATTAAGCGTCTTGATCTATCTTATAGATCTTGATGCCCACTATATAAGCAACTTCACTCAGACTTCATTGAAAATTCTTATTCAAGTATCCTTTTATGCTATTCTAGAAATTCAGTATCATTTTCGATCAACAATATGTCATTCCACATATAAATTAGAAATGCTACAAGAGCTCCCACTCACTTTCTTGTAAAATACAGGCTTCTCAAAAGTCATCCACATATAAAATACAGGCTTTGAACAACACTATCAAAGAATATATTCCAACTCCGAGATGGCTTGCACACCAGTCCATAATGATCGCTGTGAGCTTGCACACTTTGTTTGCCCTTTTGGATCGACAAAACCTTCTGGTTGCATCATATACAACTCTTCTTTAAGATATCCATTAAGAATGCAGTTTTGACACCCATTTGCCAAATTTCATAATCATAAAATGCGCAATTGCTAACTATGATTATCGCAGACTTAAGCCATCGCAGCTACGGGTGGAAAAGGTCTCATCGTAGTCAACTCCTTGAACTTGTCGAAAACCTTTTGCAACAAGTCGAGCTTTGTAGACAGTAACATTACCGTCAGCGCCAGTCTTCTTTCTTGAAGATACATTTATTTTTCTATGGCTTGCCGATCATACGGCAAGTCAACCAAAAGTCCACACTTTGTTCTCATACATGGATCCCATCTCAGATTTCATGGCCTCAAGCATTTCGCGGGAATCTGGGCTCATCATCGCTTCCTCATAGTTCGTAGGTTTCGTCATGGTCAAGTAATGAATCCAGAACAGGATTACCGTACCACTCTGTGCGGATCTTACTCTCTGGTTGACCTACGAGGTTCGTAGTAACTTGATCAAGAAAGTTTCATGAATCATCATCATTAGCTCCTCACTAATTGGTGTAGGAATCACTGGATACTGATTTCTGTGATGACTACTTTCAATAAGGGAGCAGGTACAATTACTTCATCAAGTTCTAACTTTCCTCCCACTCACTTCTTTCGAGAGAAACTCCTTCTCTAGAAAGGATCCATTCTTAGCAACGAATATCTTGCCTTCGGATCTGTGATAGAAGGTGTACCCAACAGTTTCCTTTGGGTATCCTATGAAGACACATTTCTCCGATTTGGGTTCGAGCTTATCAGGGTTGAAGCTTTTCACATAAGCATCGCAGCCCCAAACTTTAAGAAATGACAACTTGGGTTTCTTTCCAAACCACAGTTCATATGTGTCGTCTCAACGGATTTAGATGGTGCCCTATTTAACGTGAATGCAGCCGTCTCTCAAAGCATAACCCCAAAACGACATCGGTAAATCAGTAAGAGACATCATAGATCGCACCATATCTAACAAAGTGCGGTTACGATGTTCAGACACACCATTACGCTGTGGTGTTCCGGATGGCGTGAGTTGGAAACTATTCCGCATTGTTTCAAATGAAGACCAAACCCGTAACTCAAATATTAACCTCCATGATCAGATCGTAGAAACTTTATTTTCTTGCTATGATGATTTTCCACTTCACTCTGAAATTCTTTGAACTTTTCAAATGTTTCAGACTTATGTTTCATCAAGTGATTGATACATCTCCAACGTATCTATAATTTTTGATTGCTCCATGCTATATTATCTACTGTTTTGGACTATATTGGGCTTTATTTTCCACTTTTATATTATTTTTGGGACTAACCTATTAACCGGAGGCCCAGCCCAGAATTGTTGTTTTTTGCCTATTTCAGTGTTTCGAAGAAACGGAATATCAAACGGAGTCCAAACGGAATGAAACCTTCGGGAACGTGATTTGCTCATCAGATAAGATCTAGGAGACGTGGACCCTCCTTCAAGAAAGCCACGAGGCGGTCACGAGGGTGGAGGGCGCCCCCCTAGGGAGCGCCCCCCTGCCTCATTGGCCCCTTGAAGCTCCACCGACCTACTCCTTCCTCCTATATATACCTATGTACCCCCAAACGATCAGATCGGAGGTGAGTTCTCATGGTCATGATAAGCATGACGACCCAAAGAAAGGAACCGATAGCGGGACTATTTTCTTTGGAAGATGTTTCTTACGTTAAAACGTAATATAACATATCTCTCCGTGTACCTTTGTTTATAAAACCGTATGACCGGATTGCCTTGTTTGCCGTAAAACTTTGCCCTTATAACGGCTTTATAAAGTAGGACAAACACTCCCCAGCTACTGGCCGAGGAGGTTGAAGCCGATGGTCGGTCAACAAAGTTTTGTACAATACTGATTTGAGCATTAATGATGAAAAGTACTTGGATACATAGAATCATTACACATAAAAATTGCGAGTAAAATCCATTTACTACAATCCATCTTTTAAACCCCTTGGGGCCTACCTTGGCAAGCTCGGATTTCGACCAGCTATAAACTCTTTTAAGAGATCTTTATTCTCTTTCCGAGAAGTTTGTGTTAAACACAACAAAATTTTCTGTCAAACGGATATCGATCCTTAATTCGGCCACCCGTGCCCACATTAAGGCTCGGGGGCTACTGGGCTTTGCGCTCATTATTTACAAATATTAAAGGGGCACATCGATCCCCTAATCTGGTGTTGCCACCCGACCAGTGTCTTGGGGGCTACTGCATTACCTATTCAATGCAGAAAATTCAAAGTGCTCAGTGTTCGGCATAACCGAACTATGGACAAGCGTGTCTTTGGACGATAATAAGTACCATATGGGACTTATTCGGCATCAAGCTGATATATCATGGCGACTTCTCACGACCCTCTCTCAGGGGCCCGTCCACCGATCACTATTACCTCTAATATATTACACTGCGTTTCTATTCCTATGTATGCTGCCGAGCTAGGAGTTGATCCTCAGGCCGATTTCACGACTTGGATCTCAGGGGCTACCAGGATCAGCAGTTTTATGTTTTCCTTCAGGTGCATCTCGGATTTTAGGCCGATAGACACCTTGAGGGCTACTAGCAATACATCTCGTCAGCAAATAAATTTATACGCATCGGAAATTAAATCCGCAACAGTCAGCCCATGACCGAGGTGCTGAGCCACCTCGGAAGCAGTTCGGCATATAGCTCGGATGCAAGTGGCTGGCTCCTTAGAGGGCGTTTCCGGCATTAAGCTCGGCTAACACTTTTTTGAACCAAGGTGATCTATGACACCTCGGACATAGTCCGGCGTTGGAGCTCGGATACAGTCCGACGCTGGAGCTCGGATGCAATTCGGCGTTGGAGCTCGACTATAACAATACTCTTAGGATACAGTCCGGCGTTGGAGCTCGGATGCAAGAGGACGCTGCCGCCCGGGAACATCTTCAAACCCGTGGTGTGGCGTAAAAATAACAAGGCATTGATAAAGGCCGGAAACTTAAAGGGACTCCTCGGATACCTAACGTGTAAACTCTTCGGATGCACTTCGGCGATCCTCAAGATCGAAGATGAGAAGATTTGTTGAACCAGTTTTCAAGACCGATGACCGAAGATGAAGAACAATTAGAAAGAATCAAGGAGCGTCCCCAACTTGAAGACCGGTTCACGGGGCTACTGACGGTGTCCTGGACTAGGGGGTACTCACCATGTGTCTCCCGACCAGCTGGATCGGGCCGAGGACCCACATGGCGGTTCACTATTGGCCCAGTTCGGACAGCCCATGCCGCATACAAGGAGGATTCTACAAGACTTGGCGCCCAAGAGAAGGACTCCTCTAAACCCTAGGCCTACGGTGCATATATAAACCGAGGCCAGGCTAGTCAATAGACAATCTCATATTCATTACTACAATCTCGTGGTAGATACATATACTCTGTACTACACCCATACGAATACAATCAAAAGCAGCATGTAGGTTATTATCTCATCAAGAGAGCCCGAAGCTGGGTAAAACCCAGTGTCCATGTTACCATCGCTCCCAGACGCCTAGCTTAAGACCCCTACTACGAGATACGCCGGATATTGAACCGACATCGATGAATCCTTCTCTCTTATTTTTTTTCTCCCCGAACGTGAATATATTGAGTTGGAGTTAAGGTCGGTGGATCTTCAGGGGGCCCACAAGGACAGAGGGCGCCCCCCACCCTTGTGGCCAGGGTGTCGGCCCCCTTCTATTGATTCTTTTGCCAATATTTTTTATCAATTCCAAAAATGATCTCCGTGAATTTCCAGGTCATTCCGTGAACTTTTATTTCTGCACAGAAATAACACCATGGCAATTCTACTGAAGACAACATCAGTCCGGGTTAGTTCCATTCAAATCATGCAAGTTAGAGTCCAAAACAAGGGTAAAAGAGTTTGGAAAAGTAGATACGGCCGAGACGTATCATCTGTCGCTTTTATTTCTTCCCTATCACAAGTTCGTATAAAGCTTATTTTCCTCACACTAAAAGATCATACATATTTAGAGAGAAATTTTTACTGCTTGCACCAATGACAACTTACTTGAAGTATCTTACTCAATCTATAGGTAGGTATTGTGAACTCTCAAGGCAAAACTGGTTTAAGGGATGTTTGGAAGCACAAGTAGTATCTCTACTTGGTGCAAATGTTTTGGCTAGTAAGGGAAGAGAAGCAAGCTCAACATGTTGGAGGATCCATGACAATATAACTTCTATTCAGATATAAGAAGACTTAACTCATTATGTTGTCTTCCTTGTCCAAGATCAACCTTTTAGCATGTATGAGGAGGTATCGGACTAGGGGGTACTCACCACGTCATCTCCCGACCAATTGTGTCGGGACGAGGACCCCCATGACTGATCACTAATGGGCCACTTCGGGCAGCCCATGCCGAATACAAGGAGGATTCCACAAGACTTGGCGCACAAGACATGGACTCCTCTAAACCCTAGGCTAACGGTGCATATATAAACCGAGGCCAGGCTAGTGAATAGACAATCTCATATTCATTACTACAATCTCGGGGTAGATACCTGTACTATGTACTATCCTCATATCAATACAATCAAAAGCTGGATGTAGGGTATTATCTCCTTGAGAGAGCCCGAACCTGGGTAAAATCATGTGTCCATGTTACCATCGCTCCTAAACGCCTAGCTTAGGATCTCCTACCTGAGATCTGTTGGTTTTGACACCGACATTGGTGCTTTCATTGAGAGCCTGCTGGGTGGTCGTCACGGATCGATGGGATGACTAGGTGATATTTTTTCAGTTAGATCTGTTTTAGGCCGATCTTATTTTTCGCAAATCGTTGCCGTCAGTTTGTATGATTTTTGTTTGTAGAAATCAAGCTCATAGTATTTTTTATGCGGCGGCTACCGCGCGCAGGGTTCGGCAGCTCGTTGGTCCACCGCATACGGTGTGCTAGAGACGATCTCTAGAATATTGCGCTAGAGGTGACACGCGCGTAGAGCAGCAGCGACAGGAGGCCTGGTGGCCGAACTCGGTGCCAGCCACCCGATCAGCTCCATGGAAAAATCCAGCCAAGAACCTCCTGTGCGAGCATGTCCGTACTGCCCATGCAGAACAGTGCATGGGGGCTAATAATACTTCGGATCGGCGGCAGTTCAGGGATATTCTATCCTTTCTTTTTCTTTCTCCTCATTATTTAACTAAGCTGTACTTTTCTTTAATTGTCTGTCTTCCGTGAATTCACGTACTGACTTGACCTTAGCCTGAGAAGTAGTACTACTATATACCGCTACTACTTTTTAAGACTAATTGTGTTGATCAATTCTTTTGTTATTTTCCCCGCAGATCGGGTTCGGCTTCGCGCATACGCACTACCAAGATGAGAAGCGCACGTAGGTACACCGGCGCCTGATTACGAGGTGCACCCAGAGCAGCGGCGACAGGACGCCCGGCGGCCGAACTGCGCACCAACGCTGGGACGCATAACCTCGGGTTACCCGATCAGCGCCAGCCCCGTACGCTGGATGGACAGCGACTCGTGAGACCTACGGTAGTCCAGCCGAGGACCACGCGGCACTACTGCTCGTGCGGAACAGCGAGGAACAATGCACGGAGATGGCCCATGCGTCCCATGCGGAAGCAACTGCTGATGCGGAACAGTGCGTGGAAGCAACCGAAGTTTCAGAAGGCTATCAACGCACAGGGTCACCCGGTCCTTTATCTCTTTTCTTCATTGTTTAATTATTAAGCAGTCTACCTAATCATCTGTCTTTTGTGTACTCTCACATGCAAGTTCTAGCACTTATTACTAGGGCTGCGCGGGCATTCGACGGCCTGCCGAGGAGAAACGCCGGACTCCTCACGTGCACCAGCTCACGTGAGCTGACCAGAGTTCGGCTCGGTCTCCACGTAATCCAGGGAGTGCTCTCTCTTTTTTTCTCTACATACCATTTAATTAAGCACCGTACAATCTTTGGCAAGTTATCTCTCTTCCGTGCCTATATAATGGTGCGGTCAGCTTCCTGACCGTGATCGGACAAACGTCTCATCTGGAACTCGGACCGCTCTACGAATTCGGCCTTTGTCGCGCCTTTCCCGCAGTGAGTCGGCACCCTGGATTGACATTGACTTCGGCGCTAGGCCGACCTCGGCACCCAGGCCAAATTTCTTCAACATTTTCTTCATTTAAATTAATTAAGTAGAAGATTTTTTAATTATTATCTTTTCCCATTATTACATTGGGCTTGCATTATTTTATGTGTGCTGGTAATCGGCTTTGACAGGTCATGCCGTGACCTCGGCGTGCCGACGTCGTCGCTTTGACACGTCGATTGACATGGGGGCTCCGGCGTCTCTTCATCGACCCATTCTATAACCTCAACTAGACCAGGGGCTTCGCCATCTCTTCGTCGACCTACTCGGTCGGGGAGTTCGGCGTCACCCTGACGACCTGCTTCGTCACCTCGGTTGGACTGGGGGCTATGCCTCACCACATCGGTTGTGTTGTGTCGCTACTTCGGAGTGATAAACTCCTCGCTCGGTCACCTCGGGACGGGCTTGGGGGCTGGGACCTCGATCCTTCATAGGACTATGCACTGCAGGAGGACCGGTCGATGGCGATCCAGATTGGTGGCACCATACAGGGAAGATTCCATCTATCTTTCCTTTTATTTATTATTTACCATTTAATTATAAAGGTTGAACGAGGCTGCACTCCACCTTACGTGCACTTTTCAGTTGTTTCGTCCTCTAGTTTAATTAAAAAAGGGGGCGATCTGTTTGGAAACCCATCCGAGGAGACTACACAGAGGCCATTCCACGTGAGGATGAGATTCGATACTAGTGCTGCTCGTCAGCATCCAACCGCGGTATGTTGTACCACCTTCAATGTGGATTTCGAGGTCCGCTTGATCTTCATGCAAACGCGGTGCCAATCACTCACTTCGGATTTTAATGTCCTATCGCTACCCTATGAATCAGGTTGTATTTCTCCTAATCACACATGTTGTATACTACTTTTGATACATCCATTTTGGATCATGCTTTTATATCGATATTTATTGCATTTTGGGTTGTTATTACACATTATGTCACAATACTTATGCCTTTTCTCTCTTATTTTACAAGGTTTATATGAAGAGGGAGAATGCCGGCAGCTAGAATTCTGGGCTAGAAAAGGAGCAAATATTAGAGACCTATTCTGCACAACTCCAAAAGACCTGAAACTCCATGAAAGTCAGTTTTGGAATATATTAAAAATATTCGGCGAAGAAAGCACCAGAGGGGGGCCACCTATCCACGAGGGTGGAGGTCGCGCCCCCTGCCTCGTGGGCCCCCTGACAGGCCTCCGGTGCCCATCTTTTGCTATATGAAGTCTTTCGCCCTGGAAAAAAATCAGAAGGAAGCTTTCGGGACAAAGCGCCTCCGTCTCGAGGCGGAACCTGGGCAGAACCAATCTAGGGCTCCAGCGGAGCTGTTCTGCCGGGGAAACATCCCTCAGGAGGGGGAAATCATGACCATCGTCATCACCATCCGATCCTCTCAGCGGGAGGGGGTCAATCTCCATCAACATCTTCACCAGCACCATCTCCTCTCAAACCCTAGTTCATCTCTTGTATCCGATCTTTGTCTCAAAACCTCAGATTGGTACCTGTGGGTTGCTAGTAGTGTTGATTACTCCTTGTAGTTGATGCTAGTTGTTTTATTCGGTGGAAGATCATATGTTCAGATCCTTTATGCATATTAATACCCCTCTGATTATGAACATGAATATGATTTGTGAGTAGTTACATTTGTTCCTGAGGACATGGGAGAAGTCTTGCTATAAGTAGTCATGTGAATTTGGTATTCGTTCGATATTTTGATGAGATGTATGTTGTCTTTCCTCTAGTGGTGTCATGTGAACGTCGACTACATGACACTTCACCATTGTTTGGGCCTAGGGGAAGGCATTGGGAAGTAATAAGTAGATGATGGGTTGCTAGAGTGACAAGAAGCTTAAACCCTAGTTTATGCGTTGCTTCGTAAGGGGCTGATTTGGATCCATATGTTTCATGCTATGGTTAGGTTTACCTTAATACTTCTTTTGTAGTTGCGGATGCTTGCAAGAGGGGTTAATCATAAGTGGGATGCTTGTCCAAGGAGGGCAGTACCCAAGCACCGGTCCACCCACATATCAAATTATCAAAGTAACGAACGCGAATCATATGAGCGTGATGAAAACTAGCTTGACGATAATTCCCATGTGTCCTCGGGAGCGCTTTCCTTTATATAAGAGTTTGTCCAGGCTTGTCCTTTGCTACAAAAAGGATTGGGCCACCTTTCTGCACCTTGTTTACTTTTGTTACTTGTTACCCGTTACAAATTACCTTATCACAAAACTATCTGTTACCGATAATTTCAGTGCTTGCAGAGAATACCTTACTGAAAACCCATTATCATTTCCTTCTGCTCCTCGTTGGGTTTGACACTCTCACTTATCGAAAGGACTACGATAGATCCCCTATACTTGTGGGTCATCAAGACTCTTTTCTGGTGCCGTTGCCAGGGAGTGAAGCGCCTTTGGTAAGCGGAATTTGGTAAGGAAAAAATTATATAGTGTGCTGAAATTTATTGTTCCTTTGAGGGGCTTGTTTGTGGTATCTACACCCGGACCAGTAGAGAAAAGAGTTGCTCCTCAACCTACTGAACCTACTGAAAATGTTTACTTTGAAATTCCTTTGGGTATGATAGAGAAACTGCTAGCTAATCCTTTTATAGGAGATGGAACATTACATCCCGATTTGCACCTAATCTATGTGGATGAAGTTTGTGGATTATTTAAGCTTACAGGTATGCCCGAGGATGTTATCAAGAAGAAGGTCTTCCCTTTATCTTTCAATGGAAAGGCATTGACATGGTTTAGGCTATGCGATGATATTGGGTCATGGAACTACAACTGATTGAAATTGGAATTTCATCAGAAGTTTTATCCTATGCATCTGGTTCATCGTGATAGTAATTATATATATATAATTTTTGGCCTCGCGAAGGAGAAAGTATCGCTCAAGCTTGGGGGAGGCTTAAGTCAACGTTATATTCATGCCCCAATCATGAGCTCTCAAGAGAAATTATTATTCAAAAAATTTATGCTCGGCTTCCTCTCAATAATCGCTCCATGCTCGATACTTCTTGTACTGGTTCTTTTATGATGAAGACTATTGAATTCAGATGGGATTTATTGGAAAGAATTAAATTCAACTCTGAAGATGGGGAACTCGATGAAGGTAAGGAGTCAGGTATGACACCTAAGTTTGATTGTGTTAAATCTTTTATGGATACCCATGTTTTCTGTGAATTTAGCACTAAATATGGACTTGACTCTGAGATAGTAGCTTCTTTCTGTGAATCATTTGCTACTCATGTTGATCTCCCTAAGGAGAAGTGGTTTAAATATCATCCTCCCATTGAAGTAAAAGTAGTTGAACCAATTAAAGTTGAAGAAAAGACTATCACTTATAATGTTGATCCTATTGTTCCTACCGCTTATATTGAGAAACCACCTTTCCCTGTTAGAATAAAGGATCATGCTAAAGCTTCAACTGGTTCGTAAGAGTAATACTAGAACACCTACACCCTCTGAGCAAATTAAAGTTGAACCTAGTATTGCTATGGTTAAAGATCTCTTGGTCGATAATATTGATGGGCATGTTATTTACTTCTGTGATGAAGCTGCTAGAATTGCTAGACCCGATACTAAAAATAAACATAGACCTGTTGTAGGCATGCTGTTATTTCTGTTAAAATAGGAGATCATTGCTTCCATGGCTTATGTGATATGGGTGCTAGTGCGAGTGCAATACCTCATTCTTTATATGAAGAAATTATGCATGATATTGCACCTGCTGAGATAGAAGGTATTGATGTTACAATTAAGCTTGCCAATAGAGATACTATTTCACCGTTGGGATTGTTAGAGATGTTGAAGTCTTGTGTGGGAAAGTTAAATATCCTACTGATTTTCTTGTTCTTGGTTCCCCACAAGATGACTTTTGTCCCATTATATTTGGTAGACCCTTCTTGAATACTGTTAATGCTAAGATAGATTGCAAAAAGGATGTTGTTACTATTGGTTTAGGGGATATGTCTCATGATTTTAATTTTGCTAAATTTCGTAGACAACCCATGATAAAGAATTGCCTAGTAAAGATGAAATTATTGGTCTTGCTTCTATTGCCATGCCTCCTAATGATCCTTTAGAACAATATTTGCTAGACCATGAAAATGATATGTTTATGAATGAAAGAAGGGAAATAGATGAAGTATTCTTTAAACAGGGACCTATTTTGAAACACAACTTGCCTGTTGAATTCTAGGGGATCCTCCTCCACCCAAGGGTGATCCCGTGTTTGAGCTTAAACCATTACCTGATACTCTTAAATATGCTTATCTTGATGAGAAAAAGATATATCATGTTATTATTAGTGCTAACCTTTCAGAGCAGGAAGAAGAGAAATTATTGAAAACTCTGAAGAAGCATCGCGCTGCTATTGGATATACTCTTGATGATTTTAAGGGCATTAGTCCCACTCTATGCCAACACAAAATAAAATTGGAAAATATGCTAAACCGGTTGTTGATCACCAATGAACGGTTAAATCCTAAGATGAAAGAAGTGGTAAGAAAAGAAATACTAAAGCTTCTGGAGGCAGGTATAATTTATCCTGTTGCTGATAGTCAGTGGGTAAGTCCTGTCCATTGTGTCCCTAAGAAGGGAGGTATTACTGTTGTTCCTAATGATAAAGATGAATTGATCCCACAAAGAATTGTTACAGGTTATAGAATGGTAATTGATTTCCGCAAACTAAATAAAGCTACTAAAAAGGATCATTACCCTTTACCTTCTATTGATCAAATGCTAGAAAGATTATCCAAACATACACATTTTTGCTTTCTAGACGGTATTCTGGTTTCTCTCAAATACCCGTGTCAAAAGAGGATCAAGAAAAGACCACCTTTTACTTGCCCTTTTGGTACCTTTGCTTATAGACGTATGCCTTTTGGTTTATGCAATGCACCTGCTACCTTTCAAAGATGTATGACTGCTATATTCTCTGACTTTTGTGAAAAGATTGTTGAGGTTTTCATGGATGATTTCTCCGTATATGGAACTTCTTTTGATGATTGCTTAAGCAACCTTGATCGAGTTTTGCAGAGATGTGAAGAAACTAATCTTGTCTTGAATTGGGAGAAGTGCCACTTTATGGTTAATGAAGGTATTGTCTTGGGGCATAAAATTTCTGAAAGAGGTATTGAAGTTGATAAAGCTAAAGTTGATGCTATTGAAAAGATATCGTGTCCAAAGGACATTAAAGGTATAAGAAGTTTCCTTGGTCATGCCGGTTTTTATAGGAGGTTCATTAAAGACTTCTCAAAAATTTCCAGGCCTCTGACTAATCTCTTACAAAAAGATGTTCCTTTTGTCTTTGATGATGATTGTGTAGAAGCATTTGAAATACTTAAGAAAGCCTTGATTTTTGCACCCATTGTTCAGCCACCTGATTGGAATTTACCCTTTGAAATTATGTGTGATGCTAGTGATTATGCTGTAGGTGCTGTTCTAGGACAAAGAGTTGATAAGAAATTAAATGTTATTCAATATGCTAGTAAAACTCTAGACAGTGCCCAAAGAAATTATGCTACTACTGAAAAAGAATTTTTAGCAGTTGTGTTTTCTTGTGATAATGTTCAGACCTTATATTGTTGATTCTAAAGTAACTATTCACACTGATCATGCTGCTATTAAATATCTTATGGAAAAGAAAGATGCTAAACCTAGACTTATTAGATGGGTTCTCCTACTACAAGAATTTGATTTGCATATTATTGATAGAAAGGGAGCTGAGAACCCCGTTGCAGACAACTTGTCTAGGTTAGAAAATGTTCTTGATGACCCACTACCTATTGATGATAGCTTTCCTGATGAACAATTAGCTGTCATAAATGCTTCTCGTACTGCTCCATGGTATGCTGATTATGCTAATTATATTGTTGCTAAATTTATACCACCTAGTTTCACATACCAGCAAAAGAAAAAGTTTTTCTATGATTTAAGACATTACTTCTGGGATGACCCACACCTTTATAAAGGAGTAGATAGTGTTATTAGACGTTGTGTACCTGAGCATGACAAATGGAACAGATCCTATGCAAGTGTCACTCCGAGGCTTATGGAGGGCACCACGCTGGAGATAGAACTACACATAAGGTATTGCAATCCGGTTTTTATTGGCCTACTCTTTTCAAAGATGCCCGTAAGTTTGTCTTGTCTTGTGATGAATGTCAAAGAATTGGTAATATTAGTAGACGTCAAGAAATGCCTATGAATTATTCATTTGTTATTAAACCATTTGATGTTTGGGGCTTTGATTATATGGGACCGTGTCCTTCCTCTAATGGGTATACACATATTTTAGTTGTTGTTGATTACTTTACTAAGTGGGTAGAAGCTTTCGAACTAGTAGTGCTGATCATAACACCGTCCCTAGATACTTAATGACTGATGGTGGTTCACATTTTATTCATGGTGCTTTTCGTAAAATGATTGCTAGATATGACGTTAATCATATAATTGCATCTCGATACCACCCACAGTCTAGTGGTCAAGTAGAATTGAGTAATGGAGAGATTAGGTTAATTTTGCAAAAGACTGTTAATAGATCTAGAAAGAATTGGTCCAAGAAACTTGATGATGCATTATGGGCCTATAGAACTGCATATAAAAATCCTATGGGAATGTCTCCATATAAAATGGTTTATGGAAAAGCATGTCATTTACCTCTCGAACTAGAACATAAGGCATATTGGGCCATTAAAGAGCTCAATTATGATTTCAAACTTGCTGGTGAGAAGAGGCTACTTGACATTAGCTCACTTGATGAATAGAGAACTCAGGCTTATGAGAATGCCAAACTGTTTAAAGAAAAAGTTAAAAGATGGCATGACAAAATGACACAAAAACGTGAGTTTAATGTAGGTGATTATGTTTTTCTATACAACTCGCGTTTAATATTTTTTGCAGGAAAACTCCTCTCTAAATGGGAGGGTCCTTACGTTATTGAGGAGATCTAACATTCCGGTGCCATAAAAATCAACAACTTCGAAGGCACAAATCCGAAGGTGGTGAACGGTCAAAGGATCAAACATTATATCTCAGGTAACCCCATAAATGTTGAAACTAATGTTATTGAAACCGTAACACCAGAGGAATACATAAGGGACACTTTCCAGAACGTCTCACACTCCGAAAAGGAATAGGTATGTGGTACGGTAAGTAAACCGACACCAAAACAGTTCTAATAGCAATTTTTCTCCATTTTGAAATATTTAAGAAAATAGGAAAATAAGAAGTAGTCCGGGAAGGATACGAGGCATCCATGAGGGTGGAGGGCGCGCCCCTTGCCTCGTGGGCACCTCGTGTTCTCTCTGGACTCCGTTTTCTTGCACGATACTCCTTTTGGTCGGTAAAAGTTCATTATATAATCTCCTGAAAGTTTTGACCACCGTACCACGCAAATATCCTCTGTTTTTGTTTCAAGCTATTTTTCTGACAGATCTAGATCACCATGACATCTTCAAATGCCCCCAAGGACAAGTTTTTCAAGAACGTCATCAACCCCTACCTCGTGGAGGTGCTGCGACACCCTCAAACCATTGAGATGCGTGATGGGTTGCTGCACATCCGCGATGTTGAGGGACCAAGGAGGACTGGAAGCATGGAGACAAGACTCGAAGCAATGGAGCAACAAGTTTTCAAGTGACAAGGGATGGTGGAACGCGAACTCAACGCCAAACACATGATGATCGCGGAGTTCACCAATAACCACAAGCTGGATGCCAAGAACATTGGGGAGACCATCTTCAAGCTTCACAAGAAAATTGAGCATCTCCAAGCCCAGATCTATGACCTGCAAAACCAAAACTATGAGTATGAATATAGATTAAAGAGGATGAGTTTGGCTGCAGATTTGAGGATCCCGGAGACTCGGTCATCCTTCTATGATGGTGAGCCTATGCCTTGGAATATGGACGACAAGCCTACATCATCAACAACACCATCTTCTTCACCTCCGAAGAAGGAGACATAAACACATGGGTATGGGAACTCCCCTTGGCAACTGCCAAGCTTGGGGGAGGTGCCCCGGTATCGTATCACCATCACACTTCTATCTGTACCGTTTTCCTTAGTTCGATCCTTTTGGTAATATCTTGGTCTAGTAGAATAAAGTTTTAGTATGATCTAGTTTTGAGTTTTGCTTTATGATCCTTCTATGTAATCGAGTCCGTGAGCTATATATAATAAAGATTAGTTTTGATTCAAGGGCTTGATTATCTTGCTATGATCTCGAGGGAATAAAAGGAAGAATAAAAAGAAATAAAGAGATCATATTGATCTTATGGAGAGTAATGACTTCACATATAAAGAGTATGATGAATAAAAGTTATTGAGAGTTAACAAACGTAGTTTTGGTCATCGTTGCAATTAATAGGAAGTAATAAAGAAAGAGAGGTTTTCACATATAAATATACTATATTGGACATCTTTTATGATTGTGAGCACTCATTAAAATATGACATGCTAAAAAGTTGATGTTGGACAAGGAAGACAACGTAATGGGTTATGTTTTCTTATATCCGAAATAAAGTATATATATGGTCATGGATCATCCAACATGTTGAGCTTGCCTTTCCCCCTCATGCTAGCCAAATTCTTTGCACCAAGTAGAGATACTACTTGTGCTTCCGAATATCCTTAAACCCGGTTTTGCCATGAGATTCCACCATATCTACCTATGGATTGAGTAAGATCCTTCAAGTAAGTTGTCATTGTTGCGTGCAATAAAAATTGCTCTCTAAATATGTATGATCTAATAGTGTGTAGAAAATAAGCTTTATACGATCTTGTGATATGGAAGCAATAAAAGCGACAAACTACATAATAAAGGTCCCTATCACAAGTGGCAATATAAAGTGACATTCTTTCGCATTAAGATTTTGTGCATCCAACCTTAAAAGCACATGACAACCTCAGCTTCCCTCTGCGAAGGACCTATCTTTTATTCTTCTCTTATACCTTATACAAGAGTCATGGTGATATTCACTTTTCCTTTTTCACATTTTATCCTTTGGCAAGCACATCGTGTTGGAAAGATCTTGATATATATATATCCAATTGGATGTAAGTTATCATAACTATTTGTTGACATTACCCTTGAGGTAAAAGGTTGGGAGGCAACACTATAAGCCCCTATCTTTCTCTGTGTCCGATTAAAACTCCATACCCATAAGTATTGCGTCAGTGTTAGCAATTGTGAAAGACTAAATAATAGTTGAGTATGTGGACTTGCTGAAAAGCTCTTATATTGATTCTTTCCGATGTTATGATAAAATGCAATTGCTTCAGTGACCGAGGTTATAGTGTGTTAGTTTTCAATGAAGTTTCTGATTCACACTTTACATTCTGAATAGATTGTTACTTTAGATTAAGAAATCATATGACAATATATATGTTGCTGTTATAAGAATGATCATTGTCGATGGGAAACGACACCTATGGGATCACAAGAATCCCTACTACGGTTGCCGGGGCACAGGGTTGTGAGGAGAGCAGGAATAACAGTCAACACAAGGATCGTTTACCCAGGTTCGCGCCGCGAGGATGCGTAATACCCTAGTCCTGCTTTGGTGGATGTATTGAGAGAGTTCTTGAGCTCGCGAACTAGCAATGGTGGCCGCGTAGTTCAAAAAAGCCGAATCCCTCTCCATTATGCCACGGGCCTCCTTTTGTAGTCGAAAGGGGCTGCCACAGTGGCACACAGGAGGTGGAAAGGCCTACAGTGCTGCGTGCTTATCGCTCGTATTACAGGACATGATACATTTAATGCATCGCTTAGGTGTCCCCTTGCTTTATCGGGGACGAGAAGAAGGCCCGTTCCGCCCGTCGCCGCTCCGCCTTGCCTCGACACACGCCCAGGCCAGCGATGCATGCAGCGCCATGTAGGTAGGCAGGCTGCTGAGGTGGCGCGGTGGTGGAGCCTTCACGAAGATCTGCATGCCGCCACGCAGGCGTCGCTGAGTTGCCCTGGGAGCCGCATGTCGCCATGCAAGTACCTGCCCAGTTGGTTGGGCTGGCAGCTGCATGCGAGTGGCGTTGGAGACTTGGCTGGTGCGGGCCTGGCAGTGGCCCTGCTGGCGTTCTCGGCAAGGGCCTTGCCGGGGGCCTGGCAAGGGTCTTGTAGTGGCGTTGCAGTCGTCCCCGGCAAGGCGCTTGCCGGGGGTCTTGTGGATCTCCTCGGCAAGGATCCTGCCAAGGGTCGCCGTCTTCTGGTGCTCATTTGATCTCATATTTCTATGGTCTTCACAAAGATCTGCATGCCACCAAGGAGGTGCCTCCTGAGCCTTTGTTCCAACATGGTTGACTACGTTGGAAGCCATGGGCTCAAGGGTGGCGCACTCCGCCGTTGTGGGGGCGAGCTATCACGGCAAGGCCCTTGCTGGGGCTGCTGAGGCTGCCCCAGCAACGGTCTTGCTGGGGGAACCTGCTTCGGCCATCTGCTTCTTTGTGTTCTTGGCCTTGGCGTTGCCTTGGCTGTCTTGTGCTTCGGCTTTTCTCCGGCTTCCCTCTTCTGCCCTGCCTAGTGTGGCCGTGGCGCGTGGTCCTGACTGCCCGCGCACAAGTAAAGGGGTACAAAGGTGTGCCCCTACTTTTGTGCACCGACAGGAGCCCGCGGGCCTGGGCCACACATAGGCGCGACACGTTGTTGGGCCAGGCCCAGAACGGTGCGCGGGCAGGCGGGGCGGATTTTCACCTCAGTAACTCTTCGTCCGCTGCGCTTCCCAACGACCCACGTTGAACGCGCGTCGTGGAGGATCGTGCGTGACGTGGGCGGGATGCGTGTGGTGGTTCCCGCACGCATGCGTCATGTCACAGTTAATGGGAAAGGAGGCGGCCCGCGCCTTCCTCGTAAAAGGGAATAACTGCGAGCGCGCTGCTCACTTTACCCCCTTCCCTGCGTCTCCTCCAATCTCAGAGCCGCCGCCCCCTTTCTTCCTCCCTAAGCTTTCGCATTTGCTTGCCGCTGCTGCGTCTCCGCCGTCTTCTGTCTCTTGCTCCCACCAGCTGCCATGGCGCCCAAATCCACCAAGGGCAAGGGAGTGGCCAAGGACGCCGGGGCGACGGAGCCGCCGGAGAGCGTGTTGGCGGTGCAACGGATGCAGCTTGCCTACTTCACCTCGACGGTCGACGTGTTCGATCACCGGGAGGCCTTCAAACCCTTGTGGGGGGTGAAGACGGGGGAGAGAAGATGGCGCATCCAGCCATGTGCGTCGTCCCCGCCAATTGGGCTAAGGCCGCCCCAAATCGGTAACCTTTCTTTGTCGACTACTTCTCCTGTGGGCTCTGTCCCTCCTTCTCCGATTTCTTCAACGACGTCATGCACACCTACGGCTTCCATCTTTTGGATTTTACTCTGAATGCCGTGGCATGCATGGCTCTTTTCGCGCACCTCTATGAGGGCTTCGCCAGGGTGCATCCCAACACGGCGCTCTTTCGCCATTACTTTACCCCTCGGATCCAACCGGGGGGGCGCCATTTCCGGTTGCACGCTAGATAACCACGGTCCAAGAGGCATACCCAGAGGGCGCCATGAAGGAGAGGTGGGAAGAATGGCAGGGCCGGTAGTGCTGGATCGAAGAGAAGGACCCACCAGACTTTTGCCAGGTTCGCGATGCTCCGCCGGTTCGCCGGGGTGACTGGGGCGACGTTGACGTCGATGACGCGAAGCTCATGGTCGCCACCACCAGGATCCTTCGCCTTACCGAGGCCGGGCTCACCCTTCATATTATCGGGGCAGATTTCATCCGCCGCTGAATCGCTCCACTGCATAACAAGGGGAGGTCGGCCTGGCTCTTCACGAACGCCGCCGACATCATGAGGCTTCGCCCCGGCCTCGACCATAACTTCACGGTGATGGGGCGCGCCTACTTCTGCCAGTGACTCTTCCAGCTCGATGTGAACCACGACGGCAAGGTCGAGCAGACCGGCAAGGCCGGGACGGCCGCTGTGAAGCCCGGCAAGGTCACCAAGGGGCCCTTGTTCAAGTTGTCGGCGGGAGGGGTCCTGCTGAGCAACAACTCGCGCCGGACCGACATCATCGCCATGATGCTGGACTTCAACGCGCATGGGCTTGACCCGAGCTGGGTCGAGCCGGAGGAATCAAGGTAGGAGTTCTTCGCCCCCTTGCACGAGGGGTACGTCACCGCCGAGCCGCGGCTCGTCCAGGACACCACTCAGGCGAAGCTGGACTAGATCGCCGCCAGGGCGATGGAGGCGAAGCTCGCCGAGGAGGCCGGTAGCGTCGGTGGCGTGGAGGACAAGGACGCGATGGCCGCGGAGGAGGAGGAGCTCGCCAGGTGGGTGGAGGCCGCTTGGGAGGCCAGCAGCACCGACACCGGGGCTCCTCTTGTTGAAGATGCGGCCAACGAGTCATCGTCGGAGGAGGAGGCTGAGGCTGCTGACCCTCCGGCCACGGGGAGAGGGCGAGTTCTGCGGCGGGCCACTTCTGGCGAGCTGGTATGGCCCGTCAAGGTCCCGCGGCGGCCAAAGTCTTCGGAGGAGTCCGCGCGTCAGACGAGGGCCGCGGCGGCGAAGAAGGTGGTGAAGGCCGCGGTGGCAAAGAAGAAAGCATCTGCTTCCTCTTCGTCCAAGCGGGCACAGACTCTGCCCTCCTACCCTCCTCTGGCAGACGTCGACGCGGGGGTCACCTTCGACTTCAGATCCCTCAGCCCGAGGAGGACGAGGAAGGCAACAGAGGAGGAGGTGGATGACGAGTAAGTATCTTGCTCTTTCCCGTCATCTTTGTTTCCTCAATCTGTACCGCTTGTCTTGACGTGTTTTCATCTTTGCAGGGACGCGAAGACGCTGGCCTAGAGGGTGAAGAGGGCCAAGGCCTCGGCGGGCGGCCAGCCCCCGGCTAGTACTTCAAGGGCGCCACTGGTGGAGTTGAGCAGCCCGGACAGCAGCCCCCGGCGCAGCCCCCAGCATAAGTTCATTACTCACCCCTCGTCGACATGTGTCAGGGGTATGATACTATGGTGCTGACCTTGCCATGTATGCAGGAGGAGAGCAGCAGCAGGAGGAGCCACAGAGGGCCACTCCCAACACGCCGCCCCCATCAACCACGCCGCCTCGAGGGGCGTCCCCGGCAAGGGCGCCAAGCATCGAGCCCACGCACATGGAGGAGGAGGACAACTTGGGCGCTGGTGGCTTCGCCTCGGCGCCAACTGTTGGCGGGGAGGGGACCTCTGCTTCCCAGCCCGGCACGGGTAAGCCGCTCACCTTTCGTCCCTATCCTTTTTCTTTTCTTGCTGATTCTTGGTCTTGGCTTTGTCTCATCCCCTTCTTGGTGCCCAGATCATCCATCGGCGGACCAGGAGGACATAGATGTCAACATCGAGGATGTCGCCAAGGACGCCCGGCAGAAGCCGAAACGGTCGCTGCCGAGGAGTCCGCCAAGGGCGCTGCGGAGGACGCCGCCAAGGGGCCTGCCAGGGAGCTCAGGAAGGCTACTGCCGAAGAGGCCGGCAAGGCCACTGCCAAGGAGGAGGTGGTCGATGACCAGCCTTCCTCCTCCACTGCCTCTGGCTGTGGCAAATATCTAAGGGTGGGCGACGATCTGTTCATCCACCTCCCAGGCGCGTTGAGCACCAGGGCGCCCGTCAAGGGAGAGGAGTTCGATGATGAAGTGCTTGCCGCCGCCGGGCTCGAGGTCGTCGATGAGCCGAGCGCTCGTGGCGACGGCTCCTAGGAGAAGCGGCTCCTCCATGCCATGGGTGCCAGCTTCCGGAAGCTCCAGGCGCTCCACTGCAACCGCCTGGACAAGGCCAAGTCCAGGATGGCAACGATGGACAAGGCGGAGGTGGACCTCAAGGTGCACATCGCCGAAGCGCAGACTTGGTTCCTCCAAGCTAGCGAAGAGCTGAAGACCGCCCAGGGCGAGCTGGCCAAGCGCGACGTGGAGCTTACCATGAAGCTGGCCGACATCAAGAAGGCCTAGGAGATGGCGGAGGGCCTGGCCGCTATAGCCGAGGCCGCTCGGACCCAGCATCAGGCCGCGATGAACTCCTAGGAGGAGGACCTCGCCAAACGCGAGGCAGATCTTGATGCGAAACTCCGTGCCAAGAACGAGGAGGTGGAGAAGCTTGTCGTGTAGTGGACCCGAGAGATGGAGCAGAGGCACCGGGAGGTGCTCGATGCCCAGGCTCTGGTTCACGTCGGCACGGTGAAGGAGCTGGAGGTGGAGCGGGACAAGCTAAAGGGTCAGGCCCTGAAGCTGTCCCAAGAGAAGGACACACTCAACGGCGCCCTGACGGAGGCGCAGGGCGCGGCCGTCAGCAGGGCCCGGGGAGCTGTCCGAGGCCAACAACTCCATCAAGGACCTCAAGCGGAAGCTGGAGGGCCTTGAGGGGATGCTGTCGGAGAGCAAGATCTCTCTCTTTTGTGTCTTGGCCAAGGATCTGGAGGCCGAGAAGCTGAAGTGGAAGAACGAGGCCGCCAGCCACAAGGATTTTATGGAGGTCGAGAGTCGTTGGATCAGCCGCCTCGAGGACGTCGCCGGCAGGATCACTGCGCAGCTGGCTACCATGGGGATGCCAAATGTGAGGTACGCCCCAGAGCACAGCGGGACTACCAATGCCAAGCTGACCCTGTTCTTCGAGGGTGTCCTCGGGGCCTTGGAGCAACTTCACT
Source organism: Triticum urartu (assembly GCF_003073215.2). NCBI lineage: Eukaryota > Viridiplantae > Streptophyta > Magnoliopsida > Poales > Poaceae > Triticum > Triticum urartu. Next base: position 630,500,690 of record NC_053024.1, on the reverse strand, counting down.
GCGACAGGGAAGCTTCACTGGCCCACGAGAACCGAAGGCTCAACCGGGGTGCCATGACCAAGGTTCTCAATAAGGTGGCGTACTGGAACCCCACCCTTGACTTCGACGCCGCGCTGGAGAGGTTGCCGGAGGGTACTGACCTCGCACCACTCAAGGAGCGTATCGAGCCCATCATCAGCCGCATTGGCGGAATTCAAAGGGTGGAGGGCCAGCGCCGGGATTAGGCACCCTGCTTCCTATTGCCTATGCAGGTTCATGACCAAGACAATTGCTATCTTTAGTTAGAACCGCGGCAATAACTTGATGTAATATAACTCTGCAGCACTCTTGATACAATGCATGTTATTTTCCTGTTTGATCTTCCTTTGTATGTCCACCCTATGTTAATTGGTTAGGCTTGCCAGCGTGTAAACCCAGGGCGGCGTCTTGAGGACGGATCCCCATTGGCCTGCCGAGTGTGCTTGCCGCTGGGCAAACCACCTTACCGCCCTTAACGCGGCCGCTCGAACTATCGAGCTAGCCTCGAGTCAGAGTCGAGAGCGTTGCCATGTGCGGAAGGCTACCCTGCCACTTTCGACGCGGCCGCTTGATATGTTGAGCAGACACGAAACAGAACAAAGGCATTGCCAATTGCGGGAGGGCCCCCTTGCGTGCAAATTTTTCATACATAGGAAGGATCTTCGAGGATAATAATCTTATGTATAAAAGGAAATTGCTCGAGGCTCTGGAAGACTTAGCTTTTCTGTTGCCGCGCTGGCGTCCTTCGCGCTCGCAGGCGGCGTCGTTTTCTCCTGGTCGTCTTCTTCTGGAGCCCCGGCGATGAATAAATCCTAGGTTAACACTACTAGACCAGATTCTCACAATTGCGCCCCCTACCTGGAGCGCCAAAGATGTCGGTGGGAAACGACACCTATGGGATCACAGGAATCCCTACTACAGTTGCCGGGGCACAGGGTTGTGAGGAGAGCAGGAATAACAGTCAACACAAGGATCGTTTACCCAGGTTCGGGCCGCGAGGATGCGTAATACCCTAGTCCTACTTTGGTGGATGTATTGAGAGAGTTCTTGAGCTTTGGAACTAGCCATGGTGGTTGCTTAGTTCAAAAGAGCCGAATCCCTCTCCAGTATGCCATGGGCCTCCTTTTATAGTCGAAAGGGGCTGCCACAGTGCCACACAGGAGGTGGAAAGGCCTACAGTGCCGCGAGCTTATTGCTCGTATTACAGGACATGATGCATTTAATGCATCGCTTAGGTGTCCCCTTGCTTTATCAGGGACGGGAACGAGGCCTGGCCCGTCTGTCGCCCCTCCACCTTGCCTCGACACGCGCCCAGGCCAGCGATGCATGCAACGCCATGTAGGTAGGCAGGCTGCTGAGGTGGTGCGGTGGTGGAGCCTTAACGAAGATCTGCATGCCGCCACGCACGCGCTCACTGAGTTGGCCTAGGAGCCGCATGTTGCCACGTAGGTACCTGCCCAGTTGGTTGGGCTGGCAGCTGCATGCGAGTGGCGGTGGATACTTGGCTGGTGCGGGCTTGGTAGTGGCCCTACTGGCGTTCTCGGCAATGGCCTTGCCGGGGGACCGACAAGGGTCTTGCTGTGGCATTGCAGTCGTCCCCGGCAAGGCGCTTTCCGGGGGTCTTGTGGATCTCCTCGGCAAGGATCCTACCGAGGGTCGCCGTCTTCTAGTTCTCATCTGATCTCATATTTCTATGGTCTTGACAAAGATCTCCATGCCAGCAAGGAGGTGCCTCCCGAGCCTTTGGTCCAATGTGGTTGACTACGTTGAAGCCGTGGGCTCAAGGGTGGCGCACTCCGCCGGTGTGGGGGCGAGCTGTCCCGGCAAGGCCCTTGCCGAGGCTGTTGAGGTTGCCCCAGCAAGACCCTTGCCGGGGCAACCTGCTTCGACCCTCTGCTTGTTTGTGTTCTTGGCCTTGGCATTGCCTTGGCTGTCTTGTGCTTCGACTTTTCTCCGGCTTCCCTCTTCTGCCCTGCCAAGTGTGGCCGTGGCGCGTGGTCCTGACTGCCCGCGCACAAGTCAAGGGGTATAAAGGTGTGCCCCTACTTTTGTACACTGACAATCATGATGCCCTCATGTCCGTATTTTATGTTATTGACACCTCTATCTCTAAACATGTGGACATATTTTTCGTTATCGGCTTCCGCTTGAGGACAAGCGAGGTCTAGCTTGGGGGAGTTGATACATCCATTTTGCATCATGCTTTTATATCGATATTTATTGCATTATGGCTGTTATTACACATTATGTCACAATACTATGCCTTTTTCTCTTTTTTTACAAGGTTTACATGAAGAGGGAGAATGCCAGCTGGAATTCTGGGCTGAAAAGGAGCAAATATTAGAGACCTATTCTGCACAACTCCAAAAGTCCTGAAAACTCCATGAAAGTCAGTTTTGGAATATATTAAAAATATTGGGCGAAGAAAGCACCAGAGGGGGCCACACCCTGTCCACGAGGGTGGGGGCGCGCCCTACCCCCTGGGTGCGCCCCCTCTCGTGGGCCCCCTGGCAGGCCTCTGGTGCCCAATTTTGCTATATGAAGTCTTTTGCCCTGGAAAAAATCAGAAGGAAGCTTTCGGGACAAAGTGCCGCCGTCTCGAGGCGGAACCTGGGAAACCAATCTAGGGCTCCGGCGAGCTGTTCTGCTGGGGAAACATCCCTCCGGGAGGGGAAATCATCACCATCGTCATCACCATCGATCCTCTCAGTGGGAGGGGGTCAATCTCCATCAACATCTTCACCAGCACCATCTCCTCTCAAACCCTAGTTCATCTCTTGTATCTGATCTTTGTCTCAAAACCTCAGATTGGTACCTGTGGGTTGCTAGTAGTAGTTGTTGATTACTCCTTGTAGTTGATGCTAGTTGGTTTATTCGGTGGAATATCATATGTTCAGATCCTTTATGCATATTAATACCCCTCTGATTATGAACATGAATATGATTTGTGAGTAGTTACATTTGTTCCTGAGGACATGGGAGAAGTCTTGCTATATGTAGTCATGTGAATTTGGTATTCGTTCGATATTTTGATGAGATGTATGTTGTCTTTCCTCTAGTGGTGTCATGTGAACGTCGACTACATAACACTTCACCATTGTTTGGGCCTAGGGGAAGGCATTGGGAAGTAATAAGTAGATGATGGGTTGCTAGAGTGACAGAAGCTTAAACCCTAGTTTATGTGTTGCTTCGTAATGGGCTTATTTGGATCCATATGTTTCATGCTATGGTTAGGTTTACCTTAATACTTCTTTTGTAGTTGTGGATGCTTGCAAGAAGGGTTAATCATAACTGGGATGCTTGTCCAAGGAAGGGCAGTACCCAAGCACCGGTCCACCCACATATCAAATTATCAAAGCTAACGAACGCGAATCATATGAGCGTGATGAAAACTAGCTTGACGATAATTCCCATGTGTCCTCGGGAGCGCTTTCCTTTATATAAGAGTTTGTCCAGGCTTGTCCTTTGCTACAAAAAGGATTGGGCCACCTTTCTGCACCTTGTTTACTTTTGTTACTTGTTACCCGTTACAAATTACCTTATCACAAAACTATCTGTTACCGATAATTTTAGTGCTTGCAGAGAATACCTTACTGAAAACCGCTTGTCATTTCCTTCTGCTCCTCGTTGGGTAGACACTCTTACTTATCGAAAGGACTATGATAGATCCCCTATACTTGTGGGTCATCAACTTTCAACAGAATTTTCTTTTTCTTTTTTGCTGGTTTGCATGGTTTTTTCCATGCAGATTTCCTGCGGTCGGTTACATTTTGGTCCGTTGTCGATTTTGACTGCATCACGCAGTCACCTTGCAGACCTACTCCGTCAGCTCGGCTAGATTGGGGGCTTCACCTTACGACATCGGCCGAGCCGTGTCACTACTCCAGAGTGCCGAACTCCTTGCTCGGACACCTCGGGCTTGGGAGCTGGGACCTTGGCTATGCCGAGGATTGCGAACCTTGTCGGATCTATCAGAGATCAATGGGCATCTTCATCCCACCACAAGCCCGGATCACGTCATCAACACCGAGCACATTAACCAGCTAATTCGCTTTCATGCTCAAAAAATTTCCGTTTTAAATTTTGTTCGGTGCAACCAAGCATTATACTTTTTTGGCAAAAAGTTGTTTGTGAAAATCTTCCTTGTCAAAACTTTGTTTGTGACACACAAATTCAAATACCCCGTTTACTTGGGGGCTTCCTTTATGAAGCCTTTCCTCTTTCATATGATTATACTTGTATGGATTTGTTCCTTGTTCGTGTACTACGCCACAATATGCACCATGTTGACTTAAGTGTTCCGCAAGCTGGGTTGCCTTGCTCCTGTGTTTACCCCTACATTCCCAATTGTTCGACTAGGGAGTAAAGGGAGCACCTTTGCAATTGTCACGATCGGGTCATCCGAGCTCGGACCTCAGACTGGGTGAAGCTGAAAGTTCGCGCTCTTCTTGTTTTCAATCATGGTCGGCACACAACGGAACTCATGAGTACAAAAAATCTATTGCACAAGTCTCATAGTAACAATGAGAAACCGATGAAGGGTATCGGTGGGGGTACTATTTTCTTTGAAGATGCTTCTTACACTTCATCAGTAATATAGAATAAGTTCCCTGAGCGCGCTTTGTCTGTTACAGCCTTATGGCCTGATTGCCTGGTTATTGGAAACACCGTCGATATTCTTGATAGGTGGAGTACATAACACTTTTCGACCCTTGACCGAAGAGGGAGAAGCCGACGGTCGGTTAAGACGCGTTTAAAGTTCGGGTGAACACAGATATGATATAAGTACTTTGGTACATACAATCATTATACATAAAATTCTTTTACCCAAGTCACTTGGGGGCTCTTAAATTTATATGAGCCGTTTTATAATAAATGTTTTCTTCCTAGTCGTTGCAAAGTCTTTTTCTACCACTCCTTTATCGACTTGAGTGTATGGTCAATAGTCAGATTTCCTGGTTTCTTTCTAAAGCCGCTCGAGCTTAGTTCGTTAAACTGGCTTGAGAAACACTCCGCCTTCGGGATAGGGAGGTTGAAGCCGAAGGCTGAACCACTTCATGTCTAGAGATCGGATATGTCATGTTAAAGCATGGCGGAAGCACAATTCTAAGACCAATTTTGCATTGGCACCAAAAAACTTGATTTGATTGAGACGTAAAGTTTTCAAAAAATTGTTTGGTCTTTCGAGCATATAACATCTTTAACGTGTTTTATGTTTTCCTTTCAGGAAGCTGGACATCCTCTTGGTTGAGGTGTTCAGCGTGATGGTTTTCTCGGAAAATATTTTCCGAACTACTGTTCGGCGTTGTCAAACATACACGACGGTTGAAGCTAGTTCTCGAGGAGATATAATCCTATGGTCGGCCATGTTGCCCTACCCAAGTCTCCGGGGCTACTGCATTTACAATTCAATGCAGAAAATTTAAGTGAATACAGTTTCCGGGGAGATTATGATCCTTGGGTTGGTTGGCCACACCCAACTTGACTCTCGAGGTTTGTGCACACCGCTTTTGTGTTCTGAAGTATGCTACCGAGCTAGGATTTGATCCTCAGGCCGATTTCACTAATTGACCTGAGCCTCAGGGGCTACTGGGATCAGCGGTCTTATGTCATCCATCAGGTGCATCTCGGGTTTTAGATCGACACAAACCTTGAGGGCTACTGACTATACATCTCGAAAGAGAATAAATTGCACACTTCGGAAGTAGCGTGGCATAGAACTCGGATGTGAGTGTGTGGCTTCACCGAGGATGTTTGCGGCATTAAGCTCGGCTAAACTCCTCCAAACTTTTCATGACCAAGGTAGTCTATTACCTTTGATGCCGAACAACATTGGACTTTGGTTATAAAAATACACCTCAGATGCAGTTCGGCATTGGAGCTCGTACGCAAGAGGATATCGCCCCACGGGAAAAATTACTCGAGGTGTGGCGTAAAGATTACAAGGCATTAATAAAAGCCGATAACTTAAAGGGGCTCCTCGGATGCCTAACGTATGAACTCTTCGGATACCCGGCGAGTGAAGTCTTCGGATACACTTCTGCGATCCTCCAGATTGGAGATGGAAAGATTTGTTGAACCAGTTTTCAAGACCGACGGCCGAAGACGAAGAATAGTTTTGACAAACCGAGGAGCATCCACAACTTGAAGACCGGTTCAAGGGGGCTACTAAGGGAGTCCCGGACTAGGGGGTGCTCACCACGTCATCTCCCGACTAGTTGGGTCGAGAAGAGGACCCCCATGACAGATCACTAATGGGCCACTTTGGGCAGCCCATGCTGAATACAAGGAGGATTCCACAAGACTTGGCGCACAAGACATGGACTCCTCTAAACCCTAGGCCTACGGTGCATATATAAACCGAGGCCAGGATAGTCAATAGACAATCTCATATTCATTACTACAATCTTGTGGTAGATACCTGTACTATGTACTATCCTCATATCAATACAATCAAAAGCAAGACGTAGGGTATTATCTAGTTATTTCTCTTTTTCTTTTCCCTCAATATCATAGCGAGAAAGCAAATCCCTGAACTCAAAACTACTCTTTATTACATAACTCACAACTCGATTACAAAGATAGATCTCAAAGCAAAACTCAAAGCTGGATCATGCTAAAAACTTTACTCTACTAGATCAAGATATAACAAAAGGATCGAACTAAAAAATGTTAAAGATAAAGGTGTGATGATGATACGATACCGGGGCACCTCCCCCAAGCTTGGCAGTTGCCAAGGGGAGTGCCCATACCCATGTATTTAGAGCTCTTTCTTCGGAGGTGGTGATGATGGTGTTGATTGAAGTTGGCTTGTCCTCCATCTTCCAGGGCATAGGCTCACCATCATAGAAAGATGAACGAGTCTCCGGGATCCTCAAATCTGCAGCCAAACTCATCCTCTTAAATATGTATTCATACTCACCGTTTTGGTTTTGCAGGTCATAGGTCTAGGCCTGGAGATGCTCGATTTTCTCATGAAGCTTGAAGATGGCCTCTCGGATGTTCTTGGCATCCAATTTGTGGTCACGGGTAAATTCCACAATAACGGAGTGATTAGCATTGACTCCGCGTTCCACCATCCCTTGGCACTTGAAGACTCGCTGCTCCATTGCCTCGAGCCTTGTCTCCACTGTCGGTGTCAAAAACGGCAAATCTCGGGTAGGGGGTCCCAAACTGTGCGTCTAAGGATCGAACGTAACAGGAGATAGGGACACGATGTTTACCCAGGTTCAGGCCCTCTTGATGGAGGTAATACTCTACTTCCTACTTGACTATCTTCGATGAATATGGGGTTTACAAGAGTTGATCTACCTTGAGATTGTAATGGCTAAACCCTAGATGTATAGCCAATATGATTATGATTGCCTCTACGGACTAAACCCTCCGGTTTATATAGACACCGAGGGGCCTAGGGTTGTACAGAGTCGTTTTACAGAGGAAGGAATCATCATATTTGAACGCCAAGCTTGCCTTCCATGCCAAGGAGAGTCCCATCCAGACACTGGAGGAAATCTTTTGTCTTGTAGCTTCACGGCCCATTAGTCCAGCCCACATCACATAGACCGGACGCCCGAGGACCCCTTAATCCAGGACTCCCTCAGTAGCCCCTGAACCAGGCTTCAATAACGATGTGTCTGGCGCACAGATTGTCTTCGGCATTGCAAGGCGGGTTCCTCCTCTGAATACTTCAAAGTAGTCCTCGAACACAGAAAACGTGTCCGGCTCTGCGAAACAGACACCACACGCAACCACAACAGGGTATAATATTTAACAGGTCCCATCTACTGACAACCTTCATGGCGAGACATTAGGTCCCTGCCTGGTTATTATTTCGAACCGTCTTTCAGCCTCTTGCTCCATGTTACGAGACGCGGTCTTTATTGGCACGTCTTGTCAAAGGAGAGATCGTGCCGGATTATCACTGGATTCATATTAATATGGGTGTGGGTAATCCAACCGTGTCGTTTGCATGATCCCTTGGGAATAGGTGAGTTTTAAGGCCCGTGAGGAGGCATTCGATATTCATCGCCTTTATAAAGGGGTACAAACCCGTCTTTCTCCTCCACGCCTACCTCCTCCTTAGCCTTTCCATCCTCGAGCTCCAGCGCCCAGGTCTCGACTTAATTGCTACATGCCTCCTAGTCATGTCCTGATCCAGCCCCCAAGGCAGGTGGGCGGCCTCCTCGGTCACAGAGAAGGATATCGCAAAGCTCCGGGAAGCGAGGTACCTGACCGCGGAAATCCCCCATAGGCTCCCTGCTAAGGGGTAGGTTATCCCTACACCAAAATCCGGCAAGAGGGTTGTATTCATCTCTCACTTCCTCCGCGGGCTAGGGTTCGCTCTCCACCCCTTCGTTCGTGGCCACATGTTCCATTACGGGCTAGATTTTCACGATCTAGCTCCAAACTCCTTTCTTCACATCTTGGCGTTTATCGTCATGTGCGAGGCTTTTCTCCACACCCCCCCCCACTTTGGCCTATGGCTCAAGACTTCCAATGTGAAGCCGAAGGTAGTCGGCGGGGAGCAAGCGGAGCGCGGTGGTGCTATGGTGAGCAAGCTCACCAATACTATTTGGCCAAAAGGCACCTTCATGGAAACCTCCAACTTATGGCAGCGGGAGTGGTTTTATATCACCGAACCCCGTGGTACCAAATGGGCAGCCACGCCTGCGTTCCGATCTAGCCCTCCATTATGGCTCGCATCGTGGATTAATAAGGGATTGGACTGGGGATCAACTGATGAAGTGCAGATGCTGCAAAGTCATATCCAGAGCATCTTTGAAAACGACACCGGCCTCATCAACGTGATCCAGGTAATGCTAGTCCGCCAGATCCTATCGTCCCAATGACGGCGTCTCCGCATGTGGGAGTTCAATCCGGAAGGACCACGGACCCTTCAGCACTCTTCGGCACAACACACAGAAGGGTGTGGAAACTATTCTTTGGGACCTGAAAGCAGTTGCCGGATACAACCGAGGACATCGTCCTTGACTGCAACCATCCGGATACCTCGGTAAGCACTCATTTTCCGAAAGCAACTTGGTAGATTATCCCATAGCGTTGTACTGAGAAATCTATGTTTGACCAGGGTTGGATAAAGAAGGCGGAGCGAATGAGGTGTTCAGCTCCACTTCCCGAAGACTCAGCAGATCTTGTCTTGATGAGGATGCTGGCCCCGGCGCCGTATCAAATGCCGGCGAAGGAGGACAGGAAGAAGAGCAAAAAGATCGAGGGTGGCCTCCACACTAAAGGTATACTGGATGCTACGTCCGGGGAGACTGAGGCTCCCTCTTCTGAAGACGAAGGGGAAGAAGAAGGTGATATCCCTTCTCCCCACAGGAAGAAAAGGACTGCCTCCGAAGACATGGAGGTGGAGGCACCCAAGAGAGGGAAGATATCCGTGTCAGATTGTTCGGGTTCGGAAGCCGATATTGTCGTAACGTACCTCCGTGGGGACAAGCCTGTCACCGAATCGTAAGTGAGCAAGGGTTCTCTAGACACATCCCATTCTTTTCGGGTCGCAAGTGTAACATTTAAACTATATGTTTGCAGCCCGGCCCGCTATCTTCCCCCACAGTCCTCCTCATCGGGGGACTTGCTTCCGGAGATGATGGAAAGCGAGACGCCTCCACAGGCTTCCTCGCCCCTTAGGGCGGACGACTTCAAGGTGTCATCCCGGAGGATCTCCCCTGACCATCAAGTGGCGCTGGGGACAAAGAAGACAGCACCCGAAGGTGATACTTCGGTCGTCAAGGGTCCAGGGGGCGCAGCCCCCAAGGGGACCAACAATGAGGGCCCCGAACTATCCGGTTTACAGCCAAAGACGACTCTAGGGTCGAGTAAGCGTACCCCTTTTAAGGGAGTCCATACTCCCGCAGCAGCCTCCGGGAATCCGGAGGTGCCGGATATGCTGATGGGCACATTACAAAGTGTGTCCATCTCAAAGGAACATCGTACATTATGTCCGCAAGAAGCGGATCGAATGAAGCCTTCACGGGCCTTCTGAGAGGCTTCGAGGTACGCAATGTAACGGCTGAACCACTCTTTACATGCAAAATGTGCCTGTGTATAGATAGTAGCCCCTGAGACTCTGGTCGGTTTCCACAGGGAGGCGATCAGAGGATCAAAAAGATATGCTCAGGAAGTAACATAATTAATTGGAAAACGAGCTGTTATGTCAAAGGCGACCGCCCAATCTACGAAAGTTGCACATCTAAAGCATATGTCGGATCTCTGGTTCCGGCAAAACCCTGAAGGTTCGAACTCTGGTGTGCGCGCGAAGATCTCTCCCTCACAGATCACGCCCTCACATGCTTCGTGATCTCTAGGCTAGCTCGACGAACTCGCAACACAAGGGACACATGATTTATACTGGTTCGGGCCACCGTTTTGGTGTAATACGCTACTCCAGTGTGGTGGTGGTGGATTGCCTCTTGGGCTAGGGATGAACAGTACAAGGGGAAGAACAGCCTCCTGAGGAGAGGTGTTCCTGTACTTGGTGAACTTGAGGGTCTGTGGATCGCTCAAGATGAGATTGAACTGCCTCTGAATGAGTTGCCTCCTACGGTGGTGGCGCAGGAAGGGATTCCACAACGGTCAATTTGAAGGGGGACAGCTAGTACAGCTTATCCTGACAAAAGTAGTCTTCGCCTGCCAAAGGCTCTGGTGGTGATGCTGCCTTGGGCTCCTCGGTGATCTCTTTCTTGCCGTCCTACTGGTCTTGGTCTCATTGCACCGATAGGGAAACCTTTGCTTGATGCCTCGGTAGTCCTCGCCTGCGCTTGCCCCCTTAGCGCCAAAGGGGAAACAAGGACACTGCATGCGCTGGCGCCCGCCTGGTCTCGATCGTCATGGCTCACATCACGAGAACCTTGCAAGGTTTGCCTTGCCTTGATCTCTCCGCCCCTAGCGAGCCGGCCTAGTGAGGCCGCTCCCGAGGAGGTCTTGCATCGTCCGCCTCGCAAGGCTTGGCCCCTCGCGAGGGTCTTGAATGCTTGTTGATGAAGATGGGCCGTACGGGCCCGCTCACAGAGCCATGTCGTGGGCTGCATGCAGGCAAGTCTGGAGACGCCCGTTCCCAGGACGCCGACAGTAGCCCCCTGGCCCAAGGCACGCTCGGACTTGGCTTCGAGGCGAAGCCAACGGGCTAGTGCGGAGTGCCGCAGGCCCCAACAACCTGCGGCCTTGGTCGACACATGGCGGTTGATTGGACGTGGGCGCCTCCACTTCCCCACGCTGCCTCGGCAACTGCCCAACTTGACAAGTCCTTGCTGCATGCACAGAAAAACCATCATTACCTACGGTCATGGAGGTCGACAGTTGGCCTCCTTCAGCCTATAACTGCAGGGGGGGGGGGCGGAGCCCCCATTGCCCGTCTCTTCCTGCTTCACTTGATTCTTCTCTGTTGCTCCATAACCAGCTTCGATTCCAATGTCACCGATTTGAAGGTTTTCTGACGCAGAGAAAGGAAAGGCTCCCCGCGATAAGCTTGGGCCGCTTCCGCCGAAGAAGTGGCCAGCGCATCGCCGTGACATGGTCGTGAGGGCAGAGGTGACGAGGCCCTGGTGCGAGCGGCCGCCTCCTGGATACCCATTGCCCTTGCACGCCCAAGCCGAGAGCTTAGGAGGAAGAGGCGGCGAGCGGCGGCGCGTGCGCCGCGACCATGGTCGCCTACCGCGGTGGCACGCGTCGCTGCCCCTGGAGTCCACGCGGCGGACTCTCCGCGTGAGCTGGTGCTGTGGCGGCGATGCCCCCGAGCACCTGGATCCGCTTCCCTTCCTTCTTCTCTGCCGAGATACCGCCAAGGGGGCCCCTCGAGCTTTGGCTGCAGCACGCCGACTGTGACGCACCGACGACTGGAGCGGAGGTTGAAGCCGTCTCCTCGGGCAAGATCTTCATGACCCGAGGCTGGGGTGAGGTCGCCCGAGTGTGCCGTGAGGAGGGCGCCCTTGCAATCCACTTCGAGTACGACGGCGCCTCCAGGCTGTTCTTCAAGGTCTTTGATGCAGAAAGCCGCCGCCTGGAGTGTTGCTCCGAGAGGGGTCATCGGGTTGACACCGCAGCAGGAGCAGGGCCTGCTGTTTGCGTTGCCAGCGGCTCCTCTGGAAGCCGCAGCGACGCTTGGGAGAACTGCGATTCTGTCGAGCTCTACGAGACTCCGAAGATGAGGGACGACAACTACGTGCCCCCAAGCTCTCGCCAAGCCCGAAGCAGAGCTGCAGCGTCCGACCGCCACCGCCGCTGATGTGGATGAGGTTGGCGCCGGCCTCTGGTGGCCCACTGTTGATGATGGCATCAGCGACAGGGGCGTGTGTAGATAGGACTCCTTGAAGCTTTTCCCTTTTGTTTTCTGCGAAAAATCGAGAGGTGCCCCGTGGGGGCGTGTAAAGGGTCTGTAATGTCTTTTGTCAATATTATCCTTATTATGAACTTGCGCGGGCGCGAGTCCTGCTTCAGCTCGGTCTACCCTTTCCAACCTCGCGACGACTTGGTGCTCTACACTGACAGGTCCTGGTCCCTAGGCAGGCTGCAGCCATCGCTGGTATGCCAGGTCGCGTGCCGTGGTCAAGGCCAGGAGGTGAGCGGCCCGAGGTCCAGTAAGAGTTCCTGAGGCGCGATGCTCAGGAGGTCCCCTTTAGCGCTCAAGCAGCCGTCAGGAGGTAAGAAAGGGGGGTGACGTTGCCGCAGCAGGGCTGCGGCTAGTGTGGTTCCTAGGCCTTAGCGGTTTGAGCCAACCCGGGAGCGAGACTTATCTTGACGGTCCAGAGTCGATTCCTCGTGATGCGCCAGATTCGTGCATAGGTGTCCGTAGCATAGCTAGGCCAGGCCCATACGAGCCTCCCCCTCTTCTCCACGATCTCCTTGGTGCTCTACGTCCTCAGGTCCCGGCCCTCGAGCGAGCTCAGCCGCCGCTGGTATGCCAGGTCATGTGCCGTGGTCAAGGCCAGGGGGTGAGGCCTGGAGAGCCAGTAAGAGCTCCTGAGTCGCGATGCTCAGGAGCCCCCCTTTTAACGCTCAAGCGGATTGCATGAGAGAAGAGGGAGCTCGCGGTGCCGCCTGTCGTCATCCTCAGGGGATTCCTACAAGCCAGCACAAGGAGAAACACAACTTGCCATTACGGTTGCCGGTCTGCCACCGGTTGCTCCACGAGGAGATGAAGGCACTAAGGGCCTGGTGAGGTGACATGTGCGGGGCGTGCCGCGAGCCAGAGCTCGACCGCTCAGGTTTGTCAATGTTGCAGGGATGGACTAGAGCACAAGCACCATGCCAGCATGAGCAACTCCCGTGGTGGGTGACAATCGAGGAGGTGATAGTCATAGATAGATTAAGCATGGAAAGCAAACTGGCTCAAGTAAATGCAGGGAAGATACATGCCACTGGGTCAGGCCCGAGCGGCTTGGGGATGATGTAGCCCGAGGGGCGCCCCCAGCAAGGTAAGCTAAAGACATAAAGAAAAAAAAGGATAGATGCCACAGGGACGGACCCACACGGCCTGGGAATGATGCAGCCCGAGGGGCGCTCCCGGCTAAATAAACATGGAAAATGTCACTTGGTTCTGTTGTTGAAGAAATGTTGAGGCAGCTGAAGAGGCGTGGAGAAGGGGTTGCTCCTCACGAGCCACCAGGACCCTGAGCCTCAGGACGCTCTAGGGGTCCAGGCAGTTCCTTGAGGACCGTCTCCATCTCCGTCGGGATGGCACGGTGCCTGGCCTCCTAAGCCGCCAGGATGCGCCGCAAGTTGCGCTGATAAGCGGATGCCACGCTCGGCAGGCCAAATGGCATGCGAACGTAGCTATGTGGTGGGCCCTCATAGCGTCCCATGCGCAAAGGCCAGAAGGGCTCCTGAGACGCGGCCCTGTTGAGTCCTGGGATGTCGATGCAGACACGCAGCCCGGCATCCTCGCATGTATGGGGAGCTGCGCCCCGTGAGCGGCGGTCGCCGTGCATGGCTCTCGCGTCCTGCAGTTCCTGAGTGGTCTTGGCGATGAACTCCTGAGCGTTGGGTGCCCCTCGCCATGTGTCCTCCTGAGGGAGACGTGCCGCGATGCACGCCTCCAAGTGGTGCCCGAGCGCCTCCCTCATGATGTTGGCGAGGTCTGAGGCCCTCCAGAAGAGAGCCCCCGAGCCCTGCCCGAGGAGGGCGCCGGGCACGCCTTCCTATGCGAGGGAGGGAGGCGCCCCAAGTGCGGGCGCTGATCCTGATGAGGTACCACTCGCGACTCCACCCTACTGAGGTCCTGCACGGAGTAGCTGCTTCTTCTTCTTGGGGACAACGTCAGGTGGGTATCGAGCTGTGCTGTTGTCGAGGTCTTCGATTGACGCTGCTTGGAAGGCATGCTCGAGGGAGCACATCACATCTCTTTCTTCATAGGGGATAGTGATGATCCCACCGCTCCTTGGCATCTTGAGAACGTTGTAGCCGTGGTGCGTCACCGCCATGAACTTGGCCAGGGCTGGATACCCAAGGATGGCATTGTACAGCAGACGGATGTGTGCGACATTGAAGTCGATGAGCTCGGTGCGGTAGTTGTTGCGTTCTCTGAAGGTGACAGGGAGGCGGACCTTCCCTACCGGTGTGGTGGAACTGTCGGTCACTCCTGAGAAAGGCTTGGTAGGCCAAAGCTGGTCGTAGGGTACTTGAAGGTTGTCGAACGTGTCGACGGACAAGACGTTGAGTCCTGCGCCACCGTCGATGAGGGTCTTGGTGACTTGTACGTTGCTGATGATGGGTGAACAAAGCATTGGGAGAGCGCCAGCGATAGCCACGCACTTGAGCTGATCTACTGAACTGAAAGTGATGGCGCACTTGGACCACCTGAGCGGGTGAGTGGCCTCGAGCTTGGGGAGGACTGCATTCACCTCGTGGGCAAACTGCTTGAAGATTCACTGTGAGGCTGGGGCTTGAGCTCCGCCCAAGATGCAGGCGATAGCACGCGGCTCCTGGAAGCCCCCAGCCCCTTCGTCTTGATGGTGGTCGTCGTTCCTTCTTGGTGGGGACGACAGCGGGGGAAGCCCAACATTGCCCTTAGGACGGTCCTCGCGAGGCTGATCCCTCCAGGCATCCTCGCGAGGCTGATCCTGCCAGTGGTCCTCATGAGGCCGGTCGCGCCACTCCTGGCATGGGCCACGGTCGTCCCAGCGTCCTCCGGCACGTCCTCCTCCTCGGCTGTAGCCTCGGTCGTTGCGCTCGGGGTGTCGACCGAAGCGTCCTCGCGCTGGCCTGCCTTCTCTCTGGGATCGTTGGTGTTGTGACTGTGCACGTTGTGGAAGGCGTAGAACGGTCGGCTGCTCTTGGATAACTTAGGCTGGTCCCTGTCGCGCTTCGTGTCTAGCTCTGCCGCGAGTACGGCTGCTCCCTTGCACTTCACGTCCTTGACCTTGGCTTTCTTCACCTCCAGGTCGGCGACTGGAGCTCGAGAAGGGAAAGGCACCCTTCCTCAGCCCTTGCGCATTGGTCGCCAGGTTAAACAGCTCCAAGGATGTGCACAGCTCCTCGTGGATGGCGAGCTCCTCCTTCACCTTGACATCGCGGACGCCAGAGAACGCCGAGATGATGGCCTCGTCCATCACCTTGGGGATCTTGAGACGAACGTTGTTGAAGCGCTGGATGTACTTCTGGAGGGTCTCTCCTGGTTGTTGCTTGACGCGGTGCAGATCACCCGCGGCCGGGGGGCAGTTGCGAATGCCCTGGAAGTTGGCAATGAAGCGGTTGCGCATCTCATACCAGGAGGAGATCGAGCCTGGAGGCAGGTTCAGGAGCCATGAATGAGCACCATCTTTGAGCGCCATGGGGAACTAGTTCGCCATGACTTTCTCGTCGCCGTTGACCGCCTCGATGCTCAGCTCGTAGAGCTGCAAGAACTCCGCGGGGTCGGGTGTGCTGTCGTAACGAGGAGGCAGATCTGGCTTGAACATGCCTGGCCAGGCGACGCTAGCAGCTCGGGGGTGAAGGCGCGGAAACCGGCCGTGGTCACCGGGGCCCTTCTTGGAGGTGGAGCTTAGTCTTGGCGCCCGTGCGCCGCCACGGCAAGCGGCGCATGGCCCTGCCGCAGCAAGCGATCCTGATGTGGCGGTGCGGGGAGCGGTGGAGCAATCTCTTGCGGGCGAGGGACTTCTTTGCAGCTTCCTTCTTCGCGCACAGGTGCCAGACGCGGTGGGTCACGCTGCGGGGCCGCGCGCCTTGGTGCCAGGGCGCCGTCTGGGTGCAGAGGTGGTGGCGGTGCTCCGTGAGCTACGTCGCCTCTAGCTGGCAGTGGATGAGGCAGCGAGAGGGACGGTGCAGGGGAGCCCCCTGCGGTGCTGACAAGCTCGGTGGTGTGGTACAGCCAGTCCTCGTAGAGGTTGTCGACGGGGCGGTAGCACAGGAGCTCACATGCCATGCACAGTGCGTCTTGCGCGTCCGTGGGAGCACGACGGGCGTGGGACGACGAGCCAGCTGGGGTCAGCGATGGAGTGGTGGTGCGGCCTCCCGCCACACCGAGGGGTGCAGCGGGGAGGCTTGCTGCTCGTTCCCCGCCAGGCCAGTGGCGGCGTTGGCGGCAGGCAACGGAGAACGACGAGGTGGCCCACCAACAGGAGCTGTCTGGGCGACGCGGGTGGCGAGGGCAGCCCGGCGCTCAACGCGAGCTCGGCCAGCATCCGCCATGGAGATGACGAAGCAACGGGGTGCGGAGCGATGGACGGAAAGCTTCGACGCACCCCTACCTGGCACGCCAAATGTTGGATCTCGGGTTCCGGCAAAACGCTTAAGGTTCAAACTCTGGGGTGCGCACGAAGATCTCTATGTTACGGATCACGCCCTCACATGCTTCGCGATCTCTAGGCTAGCTCGATGAACTCGCAACACAAGGGACACATGATTTATACTGGTTCGAGCCACCGTTGTGGTGTAATACCCTACTCCAGTGTGGTGGTGGTGGATTGCCTCTTGGGCTAGGGATGAACAGTACAAGGGGAAGAACAGCCTCCTGAGGAGAGGTGTTCCTATACTTGGTGAACTTGAGGGTGTGTGGATCGCTCAAGATGAGATCGATCTGCCTCTGAATGAGTTGCCTCCTATGGTGGTGGCTAGTCTTATTTATAGAGGCCCCGGTCCTCTTCCCAAATATTCAGCGGGAAGGGATCCCACAACGGCCAATTTGAAAGGGGACAACTAGTACAACTTATCCTACCAAAAGTAGTCTTCGCCTGCCAAAGGCTCTGGTGGTGACGCCGCCTTGGGCTCCACTGTGACCTCCGTCTTGCCGTCCTGTTGGTCTTGGTCTCGTTGCACCGATAGGGAAACCTTTGCTTGACGCCTCGGTACTCCTCGCCTGCGCTTGCCCCCTTAGCGCCAAATGGGAAACAAGGACACTGCGCGTGCTGGCACCCACCTGGCGCCTACCTGGTCTTGATCATCATGGCTCACGTCCTGACTAAAGGTGGTCTTCGCCTGACAAAGGCTCTGGTGGTGACGCCACCTTGGGCTCCACGGTGACCTCCGTCTTGCTGTCTTGCTGGTCTTGGTCTCGTTGCACCGATATGGAAACCTTTGCTTGACGCCTCGGTACTCCTCGCCTGTGCTTGCCTCCTTGGCACCAAAGATGAAATGAGGACACTGTGCGTGCTGGCGCCCGCCTGGCCTTGGTCATCATGGCTCACGTCACGAGAACCTCATGAGGTTTGCCTTGCCTTGATCTCTCCGCCCCTCGTGAGCTGGCCTAGTGAGGCCACTCCCGAGGAGGTCTTGCGTCGTCCGCCTCGCGAGGGATGGCCCCTCGCGAGGGTCTTGAATGCTTGTTGATGAAGATGGGCCGTACGGGCCCGCTCGCAGAGCCGCGCCGTGGGCTGCAGGCAGGCCAGTCTGGTGACCCTCGTTCCCAGGATGCCGATAGGATAAACTTGAGTTAGTAGATGAGGACATTACTCTTATTAACAGGCGGCTCGACGAGGCATAAGGTATGTTTTGGGGCAGTCCGCTTATGCATGTATAATAGTATGAGCACGAAGCTGAAAATTATACCCTGTGACATGCATGGATCCAGATGGTGCTGCCGCGGTTGAGTCCCTTCGGGCTGAGCTTGCCCGGGCCAAGGAGCAGGCCAGAGTGAGCAATGCGGCTGCCAAGAAGGTGGATGCTGATTTAAAGGCCGAACAGGCCACTCGGCGCCGGTGCGAGGAGAGAATATCTGCCATGGCGCGAGAGCTAAAGGATGCCACTGGAAAATGAAAATCACTCTAAGAGGATAACAAAGCCAAGGCAGCCGAACTCGACAAGGCCTTTGCAAGAGGCGCAAGAAGCACGGTGCGAGTCTAGAGCGGCTCGGGAGGAGATCCGGCAAGCTGGGGAGATAGCGGCTGGTAAGCCCTTTCTATTACAGACTAAATTCGGTGACCCGAAGTATGCTGTGCTTAATCAATTGTGGAGTTCTTCAGATGCGTTCTTGGACCTGCCGAAGAGTGTCTCCGACGCGGCGCATCTTTTCCATGCGCGGGAAGGATGCGCTGCGGAGAAGCTTTTCTGGTCACAATTCAAAGTGCCAAGGCGTCCGTCGTTGCTGAACGAACAGATGGCCCAGTGGGCTGAGCTCCACAAGATGTCCAGAGCTTCCATAAAGGACATCGTGGTCCGGCTATGGCCGGCTGAACCAATTCCGAACAGCTATTTCGGCTTGGTGTAGCGACTTGTCGATGCAATGCCGCGTATCGACACCGTTAAGCGGTCGGCGTGCATAGAAGGTGCACGGATGGCCTTCGCCCGCGTCAAGATGTACTGGGCAAAGATGAAGGTCACCGATGTTGCAGTGAAGGGTCCACCTGGAGGCATCAAGGACCACCGCACATCGGAGCATTATTTGGAGGATGTCCTAGATGGAGCCTGCTTGATAGAGGATCAGTGCTCGAAGGATATTATGTTCGAGTGAATGTATGGGAATTGTGAGAACAATATTATGATACATTAAGGCTGTGTTATATTTATGCCTTTGCCTGAAAGTTATTTCCTCCGGTGCGGCTGTTTTTTATAGTCTAAAAGTTTTCCAGTCGTCGGCTTCAGCCCCCTCGCATATAATACGGGGGTGTTTGGAATAGCACCTGACCACACTTGACCCAATGTCTTGGTCCGTGATGGAGGTGTCAGTGCGGAGAACTAGGCAACCGGACTATAGGGCTTTAACACGTTCACTTAGCCATAGGAGTTTGATGGTGGGTCTATGATGTAGCCCCTGGTATGTGCGCGGTTATCTGAATACGGTTGCGTTACGTAGGTGACTGGGAAACGGTCCTTCGTGTTATACGGAAGAAATCACAAAAGATTTTAATAAGTCACCCAGTGGTTGACTAGCTCTCGCCGCATCATGACAGTCAGTTTTCGGCTTTCTCTACTGAGGTGTTTAACCAGGTGAACCGGAAACACAATCGCAGTAGTTCTCCCTTTACTACCTTAGCCGATAAGACAGAACATAAGGTAGTAAGCACGGGAGCCGGGCAACCCAACTATTGACCAAAGACATGATTCGGAGCTGATGCATATAATGCCAAACTCGTGACGCCGAAGTATGCTGTTGAGCTCTTTGGACTTTTTGGCAGCCAATATGTTGCCGTATCGAGCCTGTGGCGTTTAGTGCCGAGGTGTGTGTGAAAGAACCGAAGAAGCAAAATACGGTTCTATGAGAAAAAGCAAGTACTGAAGACGGATTATGTTCACTGGAATCTGATTGATACGTCAAACGCAATTTTACAGATTATAACACCACTACCCAGGTCATTTTACATGCCAGGGGTCGAAGGCTGAGGAAAAAGGCTCTATACAGGTTTTGAATAGAGTGTTTGGTCTACAAAAGATCTTTTGGACCTCCTGTGGCACGTCTGCACTGCCTGTGCCTTAGCGAAGAGGATTTCTTAAAAGGAGCAATCTTTGGTTACTTGGACGAAACTGGGCTCCGAAAGAGTCCTTGCCGGTCTGTAGGACGAACATGTTTTGATTCACCTGTGGCAAAAGAT
The DNA here is from genome assembly GCF_003073215.2 of Triticum urartu. Classification (NCBI taxonomy): domain Eukaryota; kingdom Viridiplantae; phylum Streptophyta; class Magnoliopsida; order Poales; family Poaceae; genus Triticum; species Triticum urartu. The sequence continues at coordinate 630,480,693 of NC_053024.1, read as the reverse complement.
AAGAAGTAGTTAAAAAAAGAGAAGAAAGCAGTAGGAGGACGAACCTTGTTGTAGGCCTGTCCGTATTGTGCCTCCGTCGACGACCAAGGTATTTTAAGTGCATAGTTATGCATGTGCGATACGAACTTCGTGGGCATATGCGGCGAACGACGGAGGCGGAACTGCTAATCCAGCTCTAAAATTGACCGATCCTGTGTAGTAGAGGCCGGTGGCTTAATGGCCGATGAGGTATGCGGTTTGATGAGGCCGCTTTGTACTTCAGCTGTGATGGCCGCTGTATGCTCCTCGGTACGGAGGGAGCATTCCGTGTTTCCGTTGATCGTGATGACGCCGCGTGGAGTGGGCATCTTAAGCTTTAGATAGGCGTAGTGTGGGACCGCATTGAAACGAGCAAAAGCGGTCCGCCCAAGTAGTGCATGGTATCCACTGCCGAATGGGACAATATCGAAGATCAATTCTTCGCTTCGAAAGTTGTTTGGCGAACCGAATACGACTTCCAATGTGATTGAGCCCGTATAGTGAGCTTCTACATCGGGTATTACTCCCTTGAAGGTAGTTGTGGTGGGCTTGATCCTTGAGGTATCAATGCCCATCTTGCGGACAGTGTCTTGATAGAGTAAATTGAGGCTACTTCCACCGTCCATAAGAACTCGCATGAGATGGAGTCCATCAATTATTGCGTCGAGGACCAGAGCTGCCGAACCTCTATGACGGATACCGGTTGGGTGGTCCTTGCAATCAAAAGTGATCGCGCAGGCCGCCCATGGGTTGAATTTTGGGGTGACCGGCTTTATGGCATAGACGTCTCGTAGTGCGTGCTTGTGCTCCCTTGTAGAGATATGCATCACAGATATCATGTTTACTGTTTTTACTTTGGGGGGAAATTGCTTCTGTCCCCTGGTGTTTGGTTGGCGAGTATCTTCATCTTCGCTGTCACTAGGCGGCCCCTTCCCTTTGTGTTCGGCATTGAGCTTGCTGGCTTGTTTGAAAACTCGACAATTTCTGTTGGTATGGTTGGCGGGTTTGTCAGGGTTGCCATGAATTTGACAGGGCAGATCCAGTATCCTGTCTAAACTGGATGGACCATCTTTGTTTGCCTTGAATGGCTTCTTCCGTTGACCGGATTTGGAGCCACTGAATCCGGTGTTGACCGCCGTGTCTTGGGTTCCTACATTATTGTTTCGACGTTTGTTTTTATTGCGTCGTGGCTTGCCATTGCCGTCCCTGGTTTCGGAAGTGCCCGGATCGCTGGTGCTATTGCTTCGTCGAGCTAGCCAGCTATCTTCTCCCGCGCAAAAGCGGGTCATCAGTGCAGTAAGAGCTACCGTGGACTTCGGTTTTTCTTGGCCGAGGTGACGGGCCAGCCACTCATCTCAGACGCTATTTTTAAAGGCCGCGAGGGCTTCGGCGTCCGGACAGTCGACAATTTGGTTCTTCTTAATTAAGAACCTAGTCCAGAGTTTCCTGGCTGACTCTCCAGGCTGCTAGATGATGTGACTGAGGTCATCGGCGTCCGGAGGCCGGACATATGTACCTTGGAAGTTATCGCGAAAGGCGTTTTCCAAGTCTTCCCAGTTGCCAATGGAGTTTTTTGGAAGGCTGTTTAGCCAGTGCCGGGCTGGTCCCTTTAATTTTAGTGGGAGGTATTTGAGGGCATGTAGATCATCACCACGGGCCATGTGGATATGGAGAAGAAAATCCTCAATCCATACTACGGGGTCGGTTGTTCCATCATATGATTCAATATTCATTGGTTTGAACCCTTCTGGGAATTCGTGCTCCATTACCTCCTCGGTGAAGCATAGGGGGTGTGCGGCACCTCTATAATGGGCAACATCCCGACGGAGTTTGGCGGACGTCCCTATGCGGTTTTCACCCCGAGTGAGGTCGTGTTGATCACGCCGGGCCTGATAGCCGTCCTCTTGTGTTGGGGCACGTTCCCTTGACCCGTAGATTGCTCTGGCTAGGCCTACCCTAATGTCCAGGTCCTACCGTAGGTCGTAGGTGTAGCCCCGGGCCACTGTCTCCCCGCCTTTATGGTGGGGTAATGTGGGCTGGTGTTCGGCTTGGGTAGCCATTCTGCCTCGGCCACGCGGTGGCTGGTCTGGTTTATCAGCTGCGTTATGCCCTGATGTTATGGGCTCCCGTGCCTCGACGCCAAATTGGGGTAACAACTTGCGCTTCGGGTAGCTTTTGGTTGGTCATGCGAGGCCGTATTCCTCGGCTGCCAGGACATTAGTCCATCTGTCATTGAGCATATACTGTTCGGCTTGAAGTCGTTGCTGCTTCCTTTTCAGGCTCCTCGCGGTTGCGATGAGCTGTTGCTTAAAGCGTTCTTGCTTGAGGGGTTCTTCTGGCACGATGAAGTCTTCATCGCCGAGGCTTATTTCATCTTTGGAGGGTGGCATATCATTGTTGTCCTCCGAGTCTTCATTCCCGACTGGCTCGTCAGGGTTACCCTGCCCCTCCTCTCTATCATCCTATTTGCATGTTGGTTCGACGGGGGCGTCTGGGTCTTCGGCATTCTTTGGAGTGTTATCATCTCCATTGCTGGTATTGTTTTCTTTGTTGCGGCATGATTTTGAGCGGCGCTGCTGATGTTGCCGCTTTCGTGGTTTATCAGTGTTATTGTCCTTGATTGGTTCTTTACTGCCTTCATCGTCAGCTTCTTTTGGCGTATCCACCATGTATACGCCGTATGTGGAGGTGGCCGCCCAGTGTCCGGTATGTGGTGGGTTTTGGCTTTGTTCGTCTCCGGCATCGATGTCCATACCATAGATGTCCTCGGAGTTACGTCAAGCATGTTGGTTATGTCCTTGACAGTGGCTATGAAGTGGGAGGTGGGTGGGATGTATAATTCCCCGCTCTCAGCCCATAGTCCGGGTTGGGCGTAGTTCGGATGTTGGCCCTCTGTAATGACGAGGGATCGCATTAAGTCCATAGCCTCGCTTAAAGGCGAGGTTTGGCCAGGGAGAAGAGAGTCCGTGGAGTATGGCAGGAAGGCAACTCCTTGGCCAAGCTCACACGATGCTGACTTCGAGGATTCAGAGCCAGTGTTCGGAGAAGAATCCGGCTTCATGATGATGATCGGTGTCACTACTTCCTCCGACTCTCCCGTACTAGGCTCAAAAGCTGCAGAGAGTTTAGCAAGCTCGGGAATCCCGTCTTCGAACCTAGTGATGCGCTCCGGATCTAAGGCCAGAGCGAAGGTTGGGGTCGCGAACCCTTGGAAGACCAAGTCTCCTCGGATATCAGCGACATAATCCAGATTTCCAAAACTAATCTGGTGACCTGGGGTGTAGCTGCCGATCTGCTCTAGATGGCCAAGCGAGTTGGCCCGCAGTGCGAAGCCACCGAACACAAAGATCTGGCTGGGGAGGAAGACCTATCTCAGGGCAGCATTGTTGTAGATGACAGATAGAGCCATCGAACCTTCTGACGACGACAGAACTGAACTCTCAATGAAAGTACCAATGTCGGTGTCAAAACCGGCAGATCTCGGGTAGGGGGTCCCAAACTGTGCATCTAAGGATCAAAGGTAACAAGAGACAGGGACACGATGTTTACCCAGGTTCGGGCCCTCTTGATGGATTCCCTACTTCCTGCTTGATTATCTTGGATGAATATGGGGTTTACAAGAGTTGATCTACCTCGAGATCATAATGGCTAAACCCTAGATGTCTAGCCTGTATGATTATGATTGCTAGTTTATATAGACACTGGAGGGGCCTAGGGTGGTAGAGAGTCGGTTTACAGAGGAAGGAATCATCATATCTAAACGCCAAGCTTGCCTTCCACGCCAAGGAGAGTCCCATCCGGACACGAGAGGAAGTCTTCTGTCTTGTAGCTTCATGGCCCATTAGTCCGGCCCACATCACATATCCCATACGCCCGAGGACCCCTTAATCCAGGACTCCCTCATCCACGCTTTCGATATTCTTTGGCCCTTGAACATCGCGGATGTGCAGCACCACCTCATGCATCTCGATGGTTTGAGGGTGTTACAGCACCTCCGCGAGGTAGGGGTTGATGACCTTCTCAAAAAACTTGTCCTTGGGGGCGCTTGGAGACGTCATGGTGATCTAGATCTGTAAGAAAAACAGTTCGAAACAAGAACAGAGGATTTTGTCGTGGTATGGTGGTCAAAACCTTCGGGACATTATATAATGAATTTTTACCGACCAAAAGAAGTGTTGTGCATGAAAACGGAGTCCAGAGGGCACATGAGGTAGCCACAAGCCACAGGGGTGCGCCAAGGGGGGAGGGCACGCCCCCCAGGCTTGTCGCCTCCTTCTGTACTCTTTGAATATTTAATAGCAGCATGATCGGTGTGAACATTTTCTTTGGAATCAACAATATAAGATCTGAACTTATCACAAGCAAAGAAAACTACTAAATATTCCTTTTCGGTAGTGGCATAATTTCTCTGGGCACTGTCTAGTGTTTTACTAGAATAATGGATAACATTCAGTTTTTTATCAACTCTTTGTCCTAGAACGAATCCAATAGCATAATCACTAGCATCACACATAATTTCAAAGGGTAAATTCCAATCAGGTGGTTGAACAATAGGTGCAGAAATCAAGGCTTTCTTAAGTATTTCAAATGCTTCTCCACAATCACCATCAAAAACAAAAGGAACATCTTTTTGCAAAAGATTAGTGAGAGGCCAGGAAATTTTAGTGAAGTATTTAATAAACCTCCTATAGAAACAAGCATGACCAAGGAAACTTCTTATACCTTTGATATCTTTAGGACATGACATCTGTTCAATAGCATCTACTTTAGCTTTATCAACTTCAATACCTCTTTCAGAAATATTATGCCCCAAGACAATACCTTCAATAAACATAAAGTGTCACTTCTCCCAATTCAAGACAAGATTAGTTTCTTCACATCACTGCAAAACTTGATCAATTTTGCTTAAGCAGTCATCAAAAGAAGTTTAGTAAATGGAGAAATCATACATGAAAACCTCAACAATCTTTTCACAAAAGTCAGAGAATATTGCAGTCATACATCTTTGAAAGGTAGCAAGTGCATAAACTAAAAGACATCCGTCTATAAGCAAAGGTACCAAAAGGGCAAGTAAAAGTGGTTTTTCTTGATCCTCTTTTGACGCAGGTATTTGAGAAAAAATAAAATAACCATCTAGAAAGCAAAAGTGTGTATGTTTTGATAGTCTTTCTAGCATTTGATCAATAAAGGGTAGAGGATAATGATCTTTCCTAGTAGTTTATGCAACTTCATAAAATCAATAACCATTCTATAACCTGTAACAATTCTTTGTGGAATCAATTCATTCTTATCATTAGGAACAATAGTAATTTCTCCCTCCTTTGGGACACAATGAACATGATTTACCCACCTACTATCAGCAATAAGATAAATTATACCTGCCTCCAGAAGGTTTAGTATTTCATTTCTTACCAGTTCTTTCATCTTGGGATTTAACCGTCGTTGATGATATATAACAACTGGTTTAGCATCAGGCTCCATATTAATTTTGTGCTGACATAGAGTGGGACTAATGCCCTTAAGATCATCAAGAGTATATCCAATAGCGGCACGGTGCTTCTTTAGAGTTTTCAATAATTACTTTTCTTCATGCTGTGAAAGGTTAGCACTAATAATAATAGGATATATCTTCTTTTCATCAAGATAAGCATATTTCAAAGTATAAGGCAATTCTTTAAGCTCAAACATGGGATTACCCTTGGGTGGAGGAGGATCCCCAAGAATTTCAATAGGCAAGTTGTGTTTCAAAACAGTCATTTTGTTGAAGAATATTTCATCTAATTCCTTCCTTTCATTCATGAACATATCATTTTCATGGTCTAATAAATATTGTTCTAAAGGATCAATAGGAGGTACATCAATAGAAGCAAGAAAAATAATTTCATCTTTACTAGTAAACTCCTTATCATGGTGTTGTCTACAAAATTTAGAGAAATTAAAATCATGAGACACATCCCCAAAACTTGTAGTAACAGTTTCCTTTTGACAATATATCTTAGCATTGACAGTGTTCAAGAAAGGTCTACCAAATATAATGGGACAAAAATCATCTTGTGGGTAACCAAGAACAAGAAAATCAGTAGGGTGTTCTATTTTCCCACACAAGACTTCAACATCTCTAACAATCCCAATTGGTGATATAGTATCTCTATTAGCAAGCTTAATAGTAACATCAATATCTTCTATCTCAACAGGTGCAATATCATTCATAATTTCTTGATATAAAGTAAAGGGAATTGCACTCACACTAGCACCCACATCACATAAGTCATGATAACAATGAGGAAAGTGCGTTATATCGACTAGAGGGGGGTGAATAGGCGATTTTTATGAATTCTTCACTGAGGAATTTGCGGGTGAGGACATTCCTTAGCGAAGAACTACTTGTAGCAGAATAAGTACTCAAAAGCAAACATAACAGAAGACAAGAGTAGTCATCATGATGAAATGAAAACAAGCACGGAGTACTGAAAGCGTAAACACAGGATAACACAAGATGAAGACAAACAAACTGAAGAAATTGAACTGGGGAAATTGAGAAAGTCTTCAGTCAAAGTCTTCAAACATAGATATGACAAGCACACAACACAGTAATGAGGAAATGAAAGAGTTGAGGAAATAGAACCAGTTGGCTTGGTTAAGATAATGATTTGGTAGACCAGTTCCAACTGTTGTCTCAATTGTACATCTGGTTGGAGCGGCTAGGTATTTAAACCTGAGGACACACAGTCCCGGACATACAGTCCTCACCGTATTCTCCTTGAGCTAAGGTCACACAGACCTCGCCCAATCACTCATGGTAAGTCTTCAGGTGACTTCCGAACCATCACAAACTCGGTCACTCGGTGATCCACAATTCTTCTTGGATGCTCTAGACCATGACGCCTAACCGTCTGGAAGAAGCACAGTCTTCAAAGGTAACAAGCATCAGATCCACGCATGATCAATCTCTTCAGTGATGCTCAATCACTTTGGGTTTGTAGGTGTTTGGGTTTGGGTTTTCCTTGCTTGATGATTTTCTCTCAAAGTCCTCGGAGGATGGGATGCTCTCAAATGACAAGTGTTAGTTTCTCTCAAAGCAGCCAACCTGCTAGTGGTTGTAGGGGGCGGCTATTTATAGCCTAGGGAGCAGCCCGACATGATAATACATAAATGCCCTTCAATGATATGACCGTTAGGTGGATAAGATATTTTGGGACAGCTGGCGCATAGCACAGCAACGGTCGTAAATTTGAGGTTCAAATTCCTCAGGCTATCATTTTCTTCACTATGTAGGCAATCTGCACTGGCGAATTCCTAACTCCTCAGTCAGAACAAATTCCTTAGAGACCAGAAGAACTTCGTCTCTTTCACTAAAGAATATGACTGAACTGTTTGAGATTTCCAATGGCTTCACTCGAAGGGATTTGTAGGTGTAGGATTTTGAGTTGAGCATCACATGGAAATTTTTCCTTAGTGTTTCCTCGACCCCGTTTGACAGTACGGTGTTTCCTATGACTCAAGAAAGAGAAAATGAAACTACGAAAACAAAAGTCTTCACACTTCCTGTTCCTCGTATGAATACCAAGTCTTCAGGGTTACACCAATTTGTTCACTTTCAAAGTCTTCAGAAAGTCTTCCAAAATCCAAAGTCTCCAGTTGAAGAACTTCATTTTTAGGGGTCGACTTTCTCTGTAAATATCAAACTCCTCATAGACTTATAGACCTGTGTACAGTCACAAACGCATTAGTCCCTTAACCTATAAGTCTTCAATACACCAAAATCACTAAGGGGCACTAGATGCACTTACAATCTCCCCCTTTTTGGTGATTGATGACAATATAGGTTGAGTTTTAAATGGGGATAAACATATGAAGTGTAAATACTGATATTGAGGAATTTTGATTGCAAGATATAGAAGAACTCCCCCTGATGATGTGCATAGTGAGGAATTTGCTATTGAAGCAATCTATCAGAAGTAGGTGCTCTCTTTGCGAGCCATTAGTTTCATCGAACTGCACATCTACATTTTCAACAACCTTGTGAAGAATGTTGTTGAAGACTCTACAGGTGTGCGAGTCCTTTCCGTAACCAAGCATGAAACCTTCATGTGCTTTTGGTGCAAATTTAGAGTTGTGATGAGGATCTCTAATCCAGCATTTAGCACCGAAGACTTTGAAATAACTCACATTGGGTTTCTTGTCAGTGAGGAGTTCATAGGCAGTCTTCTCGAAGAATTTGTGAAGATACACTCTGTTGATGATATGGCACGCGGTATCAATTGCATCAATCCAGAAACGACGAGGCATTTTGTATTCATCAAGCATAGTGCGAGCCATCTCAGCAAGAGTCCTGTTCTTGCGCTCCACAACGCCAGTCTGCTGAGGAGTATAAGGAGCAGATAACTCATGACTAATACCAAGTTCATAAAGATAGTCATCAAGACCAGAATTCTTGAACTCAGTTCCATTGTCACTTCTGATGTGCTTGATCTTCACACCAAAGTTGGTTGAAGCCCTCGAGGAAAATCATTTGAAGACTTCCTGCACTTCATGTTTGTAAGTAACAATGTGTACCCATGTTTATCGAGAGTAATCATCAACAATAACAAAGCCATATTGAGATGCATCATTTGAAACTGCAGAATAATGGTTAGGACAGAAGAGATCCATATGAAGCAATTCAAATGGACGAGTAGTGGTCATGATAGTCTTCACTCGATGCTTGGCCTTGGTCATCTTCCCAGCTTCACAAGCTCCGCATAAGTGATCCTTGAGGAATTTGACATTCTCAATGCCAATGACATGCTTCTTATTCGCAAGCGTGTGCAAATTCCTCATCCCTGCATGACCAAGTCGTCGATGCCATAGCCAGCCTTCTGAAGCTTTTGCAAGTAGGCACACGGCTGGTTGCGGTCCTGTAGAGAAATCAACAATATACAAGTCTCCTCTCCTAAAGCCTTCGAAGACTTTGGAATTTTCATCTTCCATAACCACAACAAAACGATACTGGGCCTCCAATATGTACCATCAGCGTTGAGTTTCCTCTCAAAGTCAGTACCCTCTTTCCTAGGGTTCCTGTTGAGGATCTGCTTTTTAAGCACATCACAAAGAGTCTGATGCCCTTTGAGGCTTTTGTACATGCCTGTCATGTACAATTCCTTCAGCCCTGCATCATCAGTGATACTAGCAATGTCCTCAGATGAGGAATTAGTGATAGCAGAGGAAGGTGAAGAGTTTGTAACATTAGAAGCATTTGAACATTTAGGTGAAGAATTAGCAGATTCACGTTCAATGCATTTCAAACATGGAGGAACAAATTCTTCCTGAGAAGCGCTAATTTGTTGAGCAAGTAATGAATCACGCTCCTTCTGAAGATCTTCATCACTCACTCTTAGCTTCTCAAGATCTTGCTTTCTTTGAAGAAATTCATAAGAAAGCTTCTCATGATCAGATAAGAGAGTGTTATGTTGATCTTGAAGGGTGTCATACTTAGTATGAAGTCTCTAAAGACTCTCAGCCAAAGCTTTTGACTGATCCATTTCTTCCCCCAACATATCATCGCTCTTATTCAGCATGTATTGAACATTTTCCAAAGCTCTTTGTTGTTTAGTGGCAAGGGAAGCAAGTTTGACATAGCTGGGTCCAAATTCATCTCCAGATTCATCATCACTTGACTCGGATAGGTAGCATTCAGTTACCTCAGTACTTTTTTCCATAAGGCATGATGAAAAGGATGATGATTCTGGTTCGAATGTCATTGCTTTGAGAGATTCCTTGATGTCCTCAAACCAAGGATCATGACGGGTTCGATGACCTTCATAGACCTCGGAGAGACGATCCCAGATAAGGTTCGCATGATCGAGATGCATGATGTTCCTGAACTGATTATGAGACAGACAGGAGCAGATGACGTCCTTCGCCGTGAGGTTGAGAAGAGTGTACTTGTGAATGTCATCAGCTTCCGCCGTCTTGCATAGATTGGTAAGACCAATCTCAGTGACGGTCCGCAGTTCGCTGTTCATCGCCATGAGGAGCTTCTTCATCATGGCCTTCCACTTGGGATACTCGTGACCGTCAAAGTTGGGGCATGCCACTTTCTTCATTCCTATGGTCAACATAACTGAAACTCCAGGCGGTTAAACCAAAATCACACATAACAAGGGAGTACCTTGCTTTGATACCAATTGAAAGTGCGTTATATCGACTAGAGGGAGGGTGAATAGGCGATTTTTATGAATTCTTCACTGAGGAGTTTAAGGGTGAGGAAATTCCTTAGCGAAGAACTACTTGCAGCAGAATAAGGACTCAAAAGTAAACATAACAGAAGACAAGCATAGTCATCATGATGAAATGAAAACAAGCACAGAGTACAAAAAGCGTAAACACAGGATAACACAGGATGAAGACAAACAGACTGAAGAAATTGAACTGAGGAAATTGAGAAAGTCTTCAGTCAAAGTCTTCAAACATAGATATGACAAGAACACAACACAGTAATGAGGAAATGAAGGAGTTGAGGAAATAGAACCAGTTGTCTTGGTGAAGACAATGATTTGGTATACCAGTTCCAGCTGCTGTCTCAGTTGTACATCTGGTTGGAGTGGCTAGGTATTTAAACAAGAGGACACACAGTCCTTACCGTATTCTCCTTGATCTAAGGTCACAGAGACCTCGCCCAATCACTCGTGGTAATTCTTCAGGGGACGTCCGAACCTTCACAAACTCGGTCACTCGGCGATCCACAATTCCTCTTGGATGCTCTAGACCATGACGCCTAACCGTCTGGAAGAAGCACAGTCTTCAATGGTAACAAGCGTCGGATTCACGCAGGATCGATCTCTTCAGTGATGCTCAATCACTTTGGGTTTTCCTCACTTGATGATTTTCTCTCAAAGTCCTTGGAGGATGGGATGCTCTCAAATGACAAGTGTCAGTTTCTCTCAGAGCAGCCAACCAGCTAGTGGTTGTAGGGGGCGGCTATTTATAGCCTAGCGAGCAGCCCGGCATGATAAGACATAAATGCCCTTCAATGATATGACCATTAGGTGCATAAGATATTTTGGGACAGCTGGCGCGTAGCACAACAACAGTCGTAAATTTGAGGTTCAAATTCCTTAGGGCTATCATGTTCTGCACTGTTTAGGCAATCCGCACTGGCGAATTGCTAACTCCTCAGTCAGAACAAATTCCTCAGAGACCAGAAGAACTTCATCTCTGTCAATGAAGAATATGACTGAACTGTATGAGATTTCCAGTGGCTTCACTCGAAGGATTGGTAGGTGTAGGATTTTGAGTTGAGAATCACATGGAAAATTTTTCCTTAGTATTTCCTCGACCCCCTTTAACAATACTGTGTTTCCTATGACTCAAGAAAGAGAAAATGAAACTACGAAAACAAAAGTCTTCACGCTTCATGTTCCTCGTATGAATACCAAGTCTTCAGGGTTACACCAATTTCTTCACTTTCAAAGTCTTCAGAAAGTCTTCAGAAATCCAAAGTATTCAGTTGAAGAACTTCATTTTTAGGGGTCGACTTTCTCTGTAAATATCAAACTCCTCATAGACTTATAGACCTGTGTACACTCACAAACGCATTAGTCCCTTAACCTATAAGTCTTCAATACACCAAAATCACTAAGGAGCACTAGATGCACTTACAAATGATCTCCTATTTTAACAGAAACAACAAGCATGCCAACAATAGGTCTATGTTTATGTTTAGTATCAGGTCTAGCAATTCTAGCAGCTTCATCACAGAAATAAATAACATGCCCTTCAATATTATCAACCAAGAGATCTTTAACCATAGCAATACTAGGTTCAACTTTAATTTGTTTAGGGGGTGTAGGTGTTCTAGTATAACTCTTACAAACCACAGCCGAAGCTTTAGCATGATCCTTTATCCTAATAGGAAAAGGTGGTTTCTCAATGTAAGTAGTAGGAATAACAGGATCAACATTATAAGTAGCAGTTTCTTCTTCAACTCTAATAGGTTCTACTACTTTCACTTTAATGGGAGGATGATATTTAAACCACTTGTCCTTAGGGAGATCAACAAGAGTAGAAAATTATTCACAGAAAGAAGCTACTATCTCAGAGTCAAGTCCATATTTAGTGCTAAATTCACGAAAAGCATTGGTATCCATGAAAGATTTAACATAATCAAACTTAAGGTTTATACCTGAATCAATACCTTCGCCAAGTTCCCAATCTTTAGAGTTGCATTTAATTCTTTCCAATAAATCCCATTTGAATTCAATAGTCTTATTTATAAAAGAACCAGTACAAGAAGTATCGAGCATGGATTGATCATTATGAGAAAGTCGATGATGCTTGCTTGAACTATGTCGATATTTCCCCAAAGAGGAAGGGATGATGCAGCACAGCAATCGTAGGTATTTCCCTTAGCGATGAGACCAAGGTTATCGAACCATTAGGAGAACCGCGCAACACTACGTGAATGGCACCTGCACACCAATAACAAATACTCGCAACCCAACATATTAAAGGGGTTGTCAATCCCTTTCGGGTAACAGAGCCAGAAATTGGCAAGTGGACGGGATAAAAATATAATAGATTGGATAAATAGATCTCGAATAAAAGCAAATTAAAATAAAGTGCAGCAAAGTATTTTTGTATTTTTGGTTTGATAGATCTGAAAATAAAAGCAAATAAAAATAGATCGCAAAGGAAAATATATTAAAGAAGAGACCCGGGGCCATAGATTTCACTAGTGGCTTCTCTCGAGAAAAATAGCAAACGGTGGGTAAACAAATTACTGTTGGGCAATTGATAGAACTTCAAATGATCATGATGATGTCCAAGCAATGATCATTATATAGGCATCACATCCAAGATTAGTAGGCCGACTCTTGCCTGCATCTACTACTATTACTCCACACATCGACCGCTATCCAGCATGCATCTAGTGTATTAAGTTCATGGAGAAACGGAGTAATGTGATAATAACAATGACATGATGTAGATAAGATCTATTTATGTAGAAATAGACCCCATCTTGTTATCCTTAACAGCAACGATACATACTTGTCGTTTCCCTTTTTGTCACTAGGATCAAGCACCGTAAGATCGAACACATCACAAAGCACCTCTTCCCATTGCAAGATAAATAGATCAAGTTGGCCAAACAAAACCCAAATATCGGAGAATAAATACGAGGCTATAAGCAATCATGCATATAAGAGATCAAGAAGACTCAAATAACTTTTATGGATAAAAAGATAGATTTGATCATAAACTCAAAATTCATCCGATCCCAACAAACACAAGCAAAAAGACTTACATCATATGGATCTCCAAGAGGCCATTGTATTGAGAATCAAAAGAGAGAGAGGAAGCCATCTAGCTACTAACTACGAACCCGTAGGACTACAAGAGACTACTCACGCATCATCGGAGAGGCACCAATGGACATGATGAACCCCTCCGTGATGGTGTCTAGACTGGATCTGGTGGTTCTGGAACTTGCGGCGACTGAAATTGATTTTCGTCAACTCCCCTAGGGTTTCTGGAATATTGGGGTATTTATAGAGTAAAGAGGCGGTCAGGGGGAACCTGACGGATTTCGGGTTCCGGCAAAACCCTTGAGGTTCGAACACTGGGGTGTGCACAAAGATCTCTCCTCCCTCTAGCTCGCACACATCAAGATCTCACGACCTAGCTCGGCAAACCCAAAGAACAAGGGGACACAAGATTTATATTGGTTCGGGACACCGTTGTGGTGTAATACCCTACTCCAGTGTGGTGTGGTGGATTGCCTCTTGGGCTGAGGATGAACAGTACAAGGGAAGAACAACCTCCTGAGGAGAGGTGTTATTGTGCTTGGTGAGCTTGTGTGGGTGAGGATGGTCTCAATCATCCGTCCCCTACTACGGTGGTGGCCTTGGTCCTCTTCCGAAATATTGAGCAGGAAGGGATGCCACAACGGCTAGTTTGAAGGGGGACAACTAGTACAAGCTATCCTGACTAAAGGCGGTCTTCGCCTACCAAAGGCTCTGGTGGTGACGCCGTCTTGGGATCCACGGTGACCTCTGTCCTGCCGTCCTGCTGGTCTTGGTCTCATTGCACTGATATGGAAACCTTTGCCTGATGCCTCGGGACTCCTCGCCTGCGCTTGCCTCTTTAGAACCAAAGAGGAAAGAAGGACACTATGCTCGCTGGCGCCCTCCTGGTCTTGGTCGTCATGGCTTACGTCATAGGGACATCGCGAGGTTCCCCTTGCCTTGATCTCTCCGCCCCTCGCGAGCCAGCCTGACGAGGCTGCCCCCAAGGAGGTATTGCATCGTCCGCCTTGCAAGGCTTGGACCCTCGCGATGGTCTTAAGGGTTTTCTGGTGAAGATGGGCCATACGGGGCCGCTAGTGGAGCCACACCGTGGGACGCAGGCAGGCAAGTCTGGGGACCCCCGTTCCCAGAATGCCGATAGCACCCGAGGTGGGCACAACCTACCAGAGCGCGCCTGGGCCTCCAGGTGCGCGACCTGGTGTTTGCTCCCTTACTCTCTTGAGTAGCCCCCAGGTGCTTCTTCGGCCCACTAGATGTCCTTTTGGTCCAAAAAAATCCACAAAAAGTTTCACTATGTTTGGACTCCGTTTGGTATTGATTTCCTGCGATGTAAAAAACATGCAAAAAACAGCAACTGTCACTTGGCACCATGTCAATAGGTTAGTACCAAAAAATGATATAAATGACTATAAAATGATTATAAAAATCCAAGAATGATAATATAATAGCATGGAACAACAAAAAATTATAGATACATTGGAGACATATCAGCATCCCCAAGCTTAATTCCTGCTCGTCCTCGACTAGGTAAATGATAAAAATGGAATTTTTTGATGTGGAATGCTGCCTAACATGTCATGTCATATTCTTTTCTTTGTAGGATGGACATTTGGACTTTTATATGTTTCAAAGCAATAGTCTAGTTTTGACATGAGGACTTTAATACTCAAGCATACCAACAAGCAACCACATCTTTCAAAATATCAGTGCTAAAATAAGTTATCGTAGCCCATCATGCTCAATCATTGATCCTTTCATGAAACACACTCGCATATTAGCTACACCCAATGCTCAAGTACGATCATAGTGCCCCCTAGTTGGTGCATTATAAGAGAAGATGGAGAGTCAAATAAAAAATAAAAAATTCATAAAGTAAAAGAAAGGCCCTTCACGGAGGGAAGTAGGGACTTGTAGAGGTGTCAGAGCCCAAAGCAAAAATGATACAGATAAAATATTTTGAGTGGCATGCTTTTCCCACCAACGAAAACGACTTAGAGCTCCCAACACTTTCCATGCTAGATATATCATAGGCGGTTCCCAAACAGAAAATAAAGTTCATTCCTTTTTCAACCATACTTTCAATTTCGATGGATAACTGTATCCATGGGTGACCTCCATACCAACACTTTCCAAGGAATTTATTATTTGAAAACATAAAGTAAATTCATTTTCCATTTCGGGACTAGGCACCCCCGTTCGCAGAACACCGATAGTAGCCCCCGGGGCCAAGGCGTGCTCGGACTTGGCTTCGAGGCGAAGCCAAGGGGCAAGTGCAGACTGTCGCGGGCCCCAACAGCCTGTGGCCTAGGTCAACGCATGGCGATTGATTGGACGTGGGCGTCTCCGCTTCCCCACGCTGCCTCGGCAACTGCCCGACTTGACGAGTCCCTACTGCATGCAAGGAAAAACCATCATTACCCGTGATCGTGGGGATTGTCGGTTAGCCTTCTCCTAATATAAATGAGGAGGGGGCGGAGCCCCCGTCGCCCATCTCTTCCTGCTCCGCTCGTTCCTTCTCCCTTGCTCAATTGCTAGTAGCGACTCCCATGGTGCCGATTCGAAGGTTCTCGGCCGCGGAGAAGGGAAAAACCCCTTGCGACGAGCCCGAGCCACTTCCACCAAAGAAAAGGCCAGTCCACTGCCGTGACGCGGCCGGGGGGCTGGAGGTGACAAGGCCTTGGTGCGAGCGGCCACCTCCTGGGTATCTGCTGCCTCTGTACGCCCAAGCCGAGGGCTCTAGAGGAAGAGGCAGCTGGCGGCGCCGCCCACGCCGCAGTCATGGTCGATGTGCCGTGGCGACACACGCCGTCGCCCCAGGAGACCATGCCGCGGACTCCTCACGCGAACTCGTGATGTGGGCGGCGATGCCTCCTTGCACCTGGATCCGCTTCCTGCAATTCTTCTCTGCCGAGATGCCGCCGAGGGGGCCCCTCGAGCTTTGGCTGCAGCATGCCGACTTCGACGCCCTGGCGACTGGAGCGGAGGTTGAAGTTGTCTCCCCAGGCAAGATCTTCATGACCCGCGGCTGGGGTGAGGTGGCCCGGGTTTGCCATATGGAGGGTGCCCTCTGATCCACTTCGAGTACGACGGCACCTCCACGATGTTCTTCAAGGTCTTCGACGCGGAAGGCCGTCGCTTGGAGTGCTGCCCCGGAGAGGGCTGCCTGGACGGCACCGTGGCAGGAGCCGGGCCTGCTGCCTACCTCGCCAGCGACTCATCCAGTAGTAGTGGCGTCGCTTGGGAGTCCAGCGACTCTCCCGAGCCCTACGAGACTCCGAAGACGAGCGACGACAGCTATGTGCCCCCGAGCTCTCACCATGCCTGGAGCAAGGCCGCAGCATCTGGCCGCCGCCGTCGCTGACCTGGATGGGGTTGGCGCCGACCTCCTAAGGCCCACTGTTGATGATGGCGTTGGCCACTCCGGCGCGTGTAGATAGGACCCCTAGAAGCTCCCTTATTTTGTTCCATGTGAGGAATCTAGACGAACCCCACGGGGCATGTAAAGGGTCTATAATGTCTTTTGTTGATATTGCCCTCTTCACGAAAATTTGCGAGCGCATGTCCTGTTTCGGCTCAATCCCCCCTTTCCAGCCCTGCAACGGCTTGGTGCTCTATGCTTACAGGTCCCGGTCCCCAGGTAGGCTGCAGCAATCGCTGGTATGCCAGGTCGCGATGCCGTGGTCAAGACTAGGAGGTGAGCAGCCCGAGGTCCGGTAAGAGCTCCTAAGGCACGATGCTCAGGAGGTCCCCTTTAGCGTGCAAGCGGCCACCGGGAGGTAAGAAAGGGAGGCGACGTTGCCGCAACAGGGCTGCTGCAAGTGAGAATCCTATGTCATAGCGATTGGTTGACCCGGGCGCGAAACTTATCTTGGCAGTCCAGAGTCGGTTCCTTGTGATGCACCAGACTCGTGCGTCGGGCGGTTCCGTTTGTGTATCGCGTAATCTCTCTTCTTCGAGCCTCCACCTCTTTTCCACACTCTCTTATGTGCTCTGCATCCTCAGGTCTCGGCCCTCGAGCAAGCTCAGCCGCCGCTGGTATGCCAGGTCGTGGTGCCATGGCAAGGCCGGGGGTGAGGGCTGGAGAGCCAGTAAGACCTCCTGAGTCGCAATGCTCAGGACCCCCCTTTTAACACGCAAGCGAATCGCATGGGAGAAGAGGGAGCCCGTGGTACCGCCTGCTGTTGTCCTCAGGAGGTCCCTGCAGGTTAGCGCGAGGAGGGACATTGATTGCCACTATGATTGCCAACCTGCCACAAGTTGCTCCACAAGAGGATGAAGGCACTGAGGGCCTGGTGAGGTGACGTGCGCGGGGCGCGCCGCGAGTCAGAGCTCGACCGCTCAGATTTGTCGGCGTTGCAGGGACGGACCCGAGCACAAGTGCCGTGCCATCGTGAGTAGCTCCCGTGGTGGGTGATAATCAAGTAGGTAATAACCATAGATAAATTGCGCATGGAAAGCAAACTAGCTTAGGTAAATGCAAGGAAGATACATGCCACTGGGTCAGACCCGAGCGGCTTGGGGATGATGCAGCCCGAGGGGCGCCCTCAGCAGAGTAAGCTAAAGACATAAAAAGGGATACATGCCGCAGGGATGGACCCATGCGGCCTAGGAATGAAGCGGCCCAGAGGGCGCTCCCAGCTAAATAAACTTGTAAAATGTCACCTGCTTCCGTTGTCGTAGGGGTGTTGGGGTAGCTGAAGGCACATGGTGAAGGGGTTGCTCCTCACGAGCCACCGGGGCCCTGAGCCTCGGGAGGCTTTGGGGGTCTAGGCGGTTCCTTGAGGGTTGTCTCCATCTCATCCAGGACTGCGTGATGCCTGGCCTCCTGAGCCGCTAGGACGCTCCGCAGGTTGCGTCGATAGGCGGCCACCATGCTCGGCATGTCGAAGGGTATGCGAACATAGCTGTGAGGTGGGCCCTCGCAACATCCCACGCGCGAAGGCCAGAAGAGCTCCTGAGATGCAGCCCTGTTGATCCCTGGGACGTCGATGCAGACGCGCAGCCCGCCGTCCTCGCCTGGATGGGGAGCTGTGCCAGGTGGGTGGCGGTCGCCGCGCATGGCTCTTGCTTCTTGAAGCTCTTGGGTAGTCTGGGTGATGAACTCTTGAGCGCCTAGCGCTCCTTTCCTGGTGCCCTCCTGAGGGAAACGTGCCGCAAAGCACTCCTCCATGTGATACTCGAGCGCCTCCCTCATGATGTTGTCCAGGTCTGAGGCCCTCCAGAAGAGAGCCCCCGTGCCCTACCCAAGGAGGGTGTCGGGCGCACCTTCCTACGCTTGGGAGGGAGGTGCCCTATCTGAGGGCACAGGTCTAGAGGTGGTGCTGCTGGTGACGCCGCTCTCCTGAGGCCCTATACGGAGCAGCTGCTTCTTCTTCTTGGGGATGGCCTCAGGAGGGTGTAGGATTCCTTCGTTGTCGGGGTCTTCGATTGCTATGGCCTGGAAGGCACGCTCAAGGGTGTGACACCCCAAAATTTTAACTTTGTTTGTTAATTAAAATTTTGCTAGGAGATTAAAACTTTTATTTTCTGGGCTCCCTTTTAATTTTTTTGAACCATTTTTCTCCCTTGTTATTATGGAGTTTTTTCCCCAAAGTGAAAACTTTTCAAATATGTTATTGGACTTGTTTAACCTCTCAAGAAAAACCTTCTTTATTAGTAAGAACAATCATAATTTAATTGCTGAA